>NC_091199.1:35078077-35183305 GCF_040958095.1 Procambarus clarkii
TGACCAGCCCCGGGACCAGGTGGTAACCCGTGACCAGCCCCAGGGACCAGGTGGTGACCCGTGACCAGCCCCAGGGACCAGGTGGTAACCCGTGACCAGCCCCAGGGACCAGGTGGTGACCCGTGACCAGCCCCAGGGACCAGGTGGTGACCCGTGACCCAGCCCAGGGACCAGGAGGTGACCCGTGACCAGCCCAGGGACCAGGTGGTGACCAGCCCCAGGGACCAGGTGGTGACCCGTGACCAGCCCAAGGGACCAGGTGGTGACCCGTGACCAGCCCCAGGGACCAGGAGGTGACGCGTGACCAGCCCAGGGACCAGGTGGTGACCCGTGACTTGCCCCAGGGACCAGGTGGTGACCCGTGACCAGCCCAGGGACCAGGTGGTGACCCGTGACCAGCCCCAGGGACCAGGTGGTGACCCGTGACCAGCACCAGGGACCAGGAGGTGACGCGTGACCAGCCCCAGGGACCAGGTGGTGGCCCGTGACCAGCCCCAGGGACCAGGTGGTGACCCGTGACCAGCCCCAGGGACCAGGGGTGACCCGTGACCAGCACCAGGGACCAGAGGTGACCCGTGACCAGCTCCAGGGACCAGGTGGTGACCCGTGACCAGCTCCAGGGACCAGGTGGTGACCCGTGACCAGCCCCAGGGACCAAGTGGTGACCCGTGACCAGCCCCAGAGACCAGGTGGTGACCCGTGACCAGCCCCAGAGACCAGGAGGTGACCCGTGACCAGCCCAGGGACCAGGTGGTGACCCGTGACCAGCCCCAGAGACCAGGAGGTGACCCGTGACCAGCCCCAGGGACCAGGTGGTGACCCGTGACCAGCCCCAGGGACCAGGGAGTGACCCGTGACCAGACCCAGGGACCAAGAGGTGACCCGTGACCAGCCGCAGGGACAGGTGGTGACCCGTGACAAGCCCCAGGGACAAGGTGGTGACCCGTGACCAGCCCCAGGGACCAGGTGGTGACCCGTGACTAGCCCCAGGGACCAGGTGGTGACCCGTGACCAGCCCCAGGGACCAGGTGGTGACCCGTGACCAGCCCCAGGGACCAGGTGGTGACTAGCCCCAGGCACCAGGTGGTGACCCGCCCCAGGGACCAGGTGGTGACTCGTGACCAGCCCCAGGGACCAGGTGGTGACCAGCCCCAGATACCAGGTGGTGACCCGTGACCAGCACCAGGGACCAGGAGGTGACCCGTGACCAGCCCCAGGGACCAGGTGGTGACCCATGACCAGCCCCAGGGACCAAGTGGTGACCCGTGACCAGCCCCCAGCGACCAGGTGGCGACCCGTGACCAGCCCCAGGGACCAGGTGGTGACCCGTGACCAGCCCCAGGGACCAGGTGGTGACCCGTAACCAGCACCAGGGACCAGGCGGTGACCCGTGACCAGCCCCAGGGACCAGATGGTGAACCGTGACCAGCCCCAGGGACCAGGTGGTGACCCGTGACCAGCCCCAGGGACCAGGTGGTGACCCGTGACCAGCAACAGGGACCAGGTGGTTACCCGTGAACAGCCCCAGGGACCAGGTGGTGACCCGTGACCAGCACCAGGGACCAGGTGGTGACCCGTGATCAACCCCAGGGACCAGGTGGTGACCCGTGACCAGCCCCAGGGACCAGGTGGTGACCCGTGACCAGCTCCAGGGACCATGTGGTGACCAGCCCCAGGGCCAGGTGGTGACCCGTGACGAGCACCAGGGACCAGGTGGTGGACCCGTGACCAGCCCAAGGGACCATGTGGTGACCAGCCCCAGGGACAAGGAGGTGACCCGTGACCAGCACCAGGGACCAGGTGGTGACCAGCCACAGGGACAAGGTGGTCACCAGCACCAGGGGACCAGGCGGTGGTGACCCGTGACCAGCCCCAGGGGCCAGGTGGTTACCCGTGACCAGCCCCAGGGACCAGTTGGTGACCCGTGATCAACCCCAGGGAACAGGTGGTGACCCGTGACCAGCCCTAGGGACAAGGTGGTGACCCGTGACCAGCCCCAGGGACCAGGTGGTGACCCGTGACCAGCCCCAGGGACCAGGTGGTGACCCGTGACCAGATCCGGGACCATGTGGTGACCTGCCCCAGGGACCAGGAGATGACCCTGACCAGCACCAGGGACCAGGTGGTGACCAGCCACAGGGACAAGGTGGTGACCAGCCCAGGGACAAGGTGGTGACCGTGACCAGCCCCAGGGACCAGGTGGTGACCCGTGACCAGCACCATGGACCAGGTGGTGATCTGTGACCAGCCCCAGGACAGGTGGTGACCTGTGACCAGACCAGGGACCAGGTGGTGACCCGTGACCAGCCCCAGGACCAGGTGGTGGACCCGTGACCAGCCCCAGGGACCAGGTGGTGACCCGTGACCAGCCCCAGGGACCAGGTGGTGACCAGCTACAGGGACCAGGTGTTGACCAGCCCCAGGGACCAGGTGGTGACATGTGACGAGCCCAGGGACCAGGTGGTGACATGTGACCAGCCCCAGGGACCAGGTGGTGACCCTTGACCAGCCCCAGGGACCAGGTGGTGACCCTTGACCAGCACCAGGGACCAGGTGGTGACCAGTGACCAGCCCCAGGGACCAGGTGGTGACCCGTGACCAGACCCAGGGACCAGGT
The DNA here is from genome assembly GCF_040958095.1 of Procambarus clarkii. Taxonomy (NCBI): domain Eukaryota; kingdom Metazoa; phylum Arthropoda; class Malacostraca; order Decapoda; family Cambaridae; genus Procambarus; species Procambarus clarkii. The sequence goes on from NC_091199.1 coordinate 35,080,695, forward strand.
GGTGATCCGTGACCAGCCCCAGGGACCAGGTGGTGACCCGTGACCAGCACCAGGGACCAGGTGGTGACCCGTGACCAGCCTCAGGGACCAGGTGGTGACCAGCCACAGGGACCAGGTGTTGACCAGCCCCAGGGACCAGGTGGTGACCCGTGACCAGCCCCAGGGACCAGGTGGTGACCCGTGACCAGCACCAGGGACCAGGTGGTGACCCGTGACCAGCACAAGGGACCAAGTGGTCACCCGTGACCAGCCCCAGGGACCAGGTGGTGACCCGTGACCAACCCCAGGGACCAGGTGGTGACCTGTGACCAGCCCCAGGGACCAGGTGGTGACCTGTGACCAGACCAGGGACCAGGTGGTGACCGTGACCAGCCTTAAGGACCAGGTGGTGACCCGTGACCAGCCCCAGGGACCAGGTGGTGACCCGTGACCAGCCCAGGGACCAGGTGGTGACCAGCTACAGGGACCAGGTGTTGACCAGCCCCAGGGACCAGGTGGTGACCCGTGACCAGCCCCAGGGACCAGGTGGTGACATGTGACCAGCCACAGGGACCAGGTGGTGACCCTTGACCAGCCCCAGGGACCAGGTGGTGACCCTTGACCAGCACCAGGGACCAGGTGGTGACTAGTGACCAGCCCCAGGGACCAGGTGGTGACCCGTGACCAGACCCAGGGACCAGGTGGTGACCCGTGACCAGCCCAGGGACCAGGTGGTGACCCGTGACCAGCACCAGGGACCAGGTGGTGACCCGTGACCAGCCCCAGGGACCAGGTGGTGACCAGCCACAGGGACCAGGTGTTGACCAGCCCCAGGGACCAGGTGGTGACCCGTGACCAGCCCCAGGGACCAGGTGGTGACCCGTGACCAGCACCAGGGACCAGGTGGTGACCCGTGACCAGCCCCAGGGACCAGGTGGTGACCAGCCACAGGGACCAGGTGTTGACCAGCCCAGGGACCAGGTGGTGACCCTTGACCAGCACCAGGGACCAGGTGGTGGCCAGTAACCAGCTCCAGGGACCAGGTGGTGACCCGTGACCAGACCCAGGGACCAGGTGGTGACCCGTGACCAGCCCCAGGGACCAGGTGGTGACCCGTGACCAGCACCAGGCACCAGGTGGTGACCCATGACCAGCCCCAGGGACCAGGTGGTGACATGTGACCAGCCCCAGGGACCAGGTGGTGACCCTTGACCAGCCCCAGGGACCAGGTGGTGACCAGCCACAGGGACCAGGTGTTGACCAGCCCCAGGGACCAGGTGGTGACCCGTTACCAGCCCCAGGGACCAGGTGGTGACCCTTGACCAGCACCAGGGACCAGGAGGTGACCCGTGACCAGCCCCAGGGACCAGGTGGTGACCCGTGACCAGCTCCATGGACCAGGTGGTGACCCGTGACCAGCCCCAGGGACCAGGAGGTGACCCGTGACCAGCCCTAGGGACTAGGTGGTGACCAGTGACCAGCCCCAGGGACCAGATGGTGACACGTGACCAGCCCCAGGGACCAGGTGGTGACCCGTGACCAGCACCAGGGACCAGGTGGTGACCCGTGATCAACCCCAGGGACCAGGTGGTGACCCGTGACCAGCCCCAGGGACCAGGTGGTGACCCGTGACCAGCTCCAGGGACCATGTGGTGACCAGCCCAGGGCCAGGTGGTGACCCGTGACCAGCACCAGGGACCAGGTGGTGACCCGTGACCAGCCCAAGGGACCATGTGGTGACCAGCCCCAGGGACAAGGAGGTGACCCGTGACCAGCACCAGGGACCAGGTGGTGACCAGCCACAGGGACAAGGTGGTCACCAGCACCAGGGACCAGGCGGTGACCCGTGACCAGCCCCAGGGACCAGGTGGTTACCCGTGACCAGCCCCAGGGACCAGTTGGTGACCCGTGATCAACCCCAGGGAACAGGTGGTGACCCGTGACCAGCCTAGGGACAAGGGTGGTGACCCGTGACCAGCCCCAGGGACCAGGTGGTGACCCGTGACCAGCCCCAGGGACCAGGTGGTGACCCGTGACCAGATCCAGGGACCATGTGGTGACCAGCCCCAGGGACCAGGAGGTGACCCGTGACCAGCACCAGGGACCAGGTGGTGACCAGCCACAGGGACAAGGTGGTGACCAGCCCCAGAGACAAGGTGGTGACCCGTGACCAGCCCCAGGGACCAGGTGGTGACCGTGACCAGCACCATGGACCAGGTGGTGACCTGTGACCAGCCCCAGGGACCAGGTGGTGACCTGTGACCAGACCCAGGGACCAGGTGGTGACCCGTGACCAGCCCCAAGGACCAGGTGGTGACCCGTGACCAGCCCCAGGGACCAGGTGGTGACCCGTGACCAGCCCCAGGGACCAGGTGGTGACCAGCTACAGGGACCAGGTGTTGACCAGCCCCAGGGACCAGGTGGTGACATGTGACCAGCCCCAGGGACCAGGTGGTGACATGTGACCAGCCCCAGGGACCAGGTGGTGACCCTTGACCAGCCCCAGGGACCAGGTGGTGACCCTTGACCAGCACCAGGGACCAGGTGGTGACCAGTGGACCAGCCCCAGGGACTAGGTGGTGACCCGTGACCAGACCCAGGGACCAGGTGGTGATCCGTGATCAGCCCCAGGGACCAGGTGGTGACCCGTGACCAGCACCAGGGACCAGGTGGTGACCCGTGACCAGCCCCAGGGACCAGGTGGTGACCAGCCACAGGGACCAGGTGTTGACCAGCCCCAGGGACCAGGTGGTGACCCGTGACCAGCCCCAGGGACCAGGTGGTGACCCGTGACCAGCACCAGGGACCAGGTGGTGACCCGTGACCAGCACCAGGGACCAAGTGGTGACCCGTGACCAGCCCCAGGGACCAGGTGGTGACCCGTGACCAGCCCCAGGGACCAGGTGGTGACCTGTGACCAGCCCCAGGGACCAGGTGGTGACCTGTGACCAGACCCAGGGACCAGGTGGCGACCCGTGACCAGCCTTAAGGACCAGGTGGTGACCCGTGACCAGCCCCAGGGACCAGGTGGTGACCCGTGACCAGCCCCAGGGACCAGGTGGTGACCAGCTACAGGGACCAGGTGTTGACCAGCCCCAGGGACCAGGTGGTGACCCGTGACCAGCCCCAGGGACCAGGTGGTGACATGTGACCAGCCCCAGGGACCAGGTGGTGACCCTTGACCAGCCCCAGGGACCAGGTGTGACCCTTGACCAGCACCAGGGACCAGGTGGTGACTAGTGACCAGCCCCAGGGACCAGGTGGTGACCCGTGACCAGACCCAGGGACCAGGTGGTGACCCGTGACCAGCCCCAGGGACCAGGTGGTGACCCGTGACCAGCACCAGGGACCAGGTGGTGACCCGTGACCAGCCCCAGGGACCAGTGGTGACCAGCCACAGGGACCAGGTGTTGACCAGCCCCAGGGACCAGGTGGTGACCCGTGACCAGCCCCAGGGACCAGGTGTGTGACCCGTGACCAGCACCAGGGACCAGGTGGTGACCCGTGACCAGCACCAGGGACCAGGTGGTGACCCGTGACCAGCCCCAGGGACCAGGTGGTGACCCGTGACCAGCCCCAGGGACCAGGTGGTGACCAGCAACAGGGACCAGGTGTTGACCAGCCCCAGGGACCAGGTGGTGACCCTTGACCAGCACCAGGGACCAGGTGGTGGCCAGTAACCAGCCCCAGGGACCAGGTGGTGACCCGTGACCAGACCCAGGGACCAGGTGGTGACCCGTGACCAGCCCCAGGGACCAGGTGGTGACCCGTGACCAGCACCAGGGACCAGGTGGTGACCCATGACCAGCCCCAGGGACCAGGTGGTGACATGTGACCAGCCCCAGGGACCAGGTGGTGACCCTTGACCAGCCCCAGGGACCAGGTGGTGACCAGCCACAGGGACCAGGTGTTGACCAGCCCCAGGGACCAGGTGGTGACCCGTTACCAGCCCCAGGGACCAGGTGGTGACCCTTGACCAGCACCAGGGACCAGGAGGTGACCCGTGACCAGCCCCAGGGACCAGGTGATGACCCGTGACCAGCTCCAGGGACCAGGTGGTGACCCGTGACCAGCCCCAGGGACCAGGAGGTGACCCGTGACCAGCCCTAGGGACTAGGTGGTGACCAGTGACCAGCCCCAGGGACCAGATGGTGACCCGTGACCAGCCCCAGGGACCAGGTGGTGACCCATGACCAGCCCCAGGGACCAGGTGGTGACCCGTGACCTGCCCAAGAGACCAGGTGGTTACCCGTGACCAGCCCCAGGGACCAGGTGGTGACCCGTGACCTGCCCAAGAGACCAGGTGGTTACCCGTGACCAGCCCAGGGACCAGGTGGTGACCCGTGACCAGCCCCAGGGACCAGGTGGTGACCCGTAACCAGCCCCAGGGACCAGGTGACGACCCGTGACCAGCACCAGGGACCAGGCGGTGACGCGTGACCAGCCCCAGGGACCAGGTGGTGACCCGTGACCAGCTCCAGGGACCAGGTGGGTGACCCGTGACCAGCCCCAGGGACCAGGTGGTGACCCGTGACCAGCACCAGGGACCAGGTAGTGACCAGCCCCAGGGACAAGGTGGTGACCCGTGACCAGCCCCAGGGACCAGGTGGTGACCTGTGACCAGCCCAGGGACCAGGTGATGACCCGTGACCAGCACCAGGGACCAGGTGGTGACCCGTGACCAGCCCCAAGGACCAGGTGGTGACCCGTGACCAGCCCCAGGGACCAGGTTGTGACCCGTGACCAGCCCCAGGGACCAGGTGGTGACCCGTGACCAGCCACAGGGACCAGGTGGTGACCCGTGACCAGCCCCAGGGACCAGGTGGTGACCCGTGACCAGCCCCAGAGACCAGGTGGTGACCGGTGACCAGCCCCAGGGACCAGGTGGTGACCCGTGGCCAGCCCCAGGGACCAGGTGGTGACCGTCACCAGCCCCAGGGACCAGGTGGTGACCCGTGACCAGCCCCAGGGACCAGGTGGTGACCCGTGACCAGCCCCAGGGACCAGGTGGTGTCCCGTGGCCAACCCCAGCGACCAGGGGATTACCCGTGACCATCCCCAGGGACCAGGTGGTGACCCGTGACCAGCCCCAGGGACATAGGGTGACCGTGACCAGCCCCAGGACCAGGGAGTGACCCGTGACCAGCCCCAGGGACCAGGGGTGACCTGTGACCAGCCCCAGGGACCAGGTGGTGACGTGACCAGCCCCAGGGACCAGGTGGTGACCCTTGACCAGCCCCAGGGACCAGGTGGTGACCAGCCCCAGGGACCAGGTGGTGACCCGTGACCAGCCCCAGGGACCAGGTGGTGACGTGACCAGCCCCAGGGACCAGGTGGTGACCCTTGACCAGCCCCAGGGACCAGGTGGTGACCCTTGACCAGCACCAGGGACCAGGTGGTGACCAGTGACCAGCCCAGGGACCAGGTGGTGACCCGTGACCAGACCCAGGGACCAGGTGGTGACCCGTGACCAGCCCCAGGGACCAGGTGGTGACCCGTGACCAGCCCCAGGGACCAGGTGGTGACCCGTGGCCAACCCCAGCGACCAGGGGATTACCCGTGACCATCCCCAGGGACCAGGTGGTGACCCGTGACCAGCCCCAGGGACATAGGGGTGACCCGTGACCAGCCCCAGGGACCAGGGAGTGACCCGTGACCAGCCCCAGGGACCAGGGGTGACCTGTGACCAGCCCCAGGAACAGGTGGTGACCCGTGACCAGCCGCAGGGACCAGGTGGTAACCCGTGACCAGCCCCAGGGACCAGGTGGTGACCCGTGACCAGCACCAGGGAACAGATGGTGACCCGTGACCAGCCCAAGGGACCAGGTGGTAACCCGTGACCAGCCCCAGGGTCCAGGTGGTGACCCGTGACCAGCACCAGGGAACAGATGGTGACCCGTGACCAGCACCAGGGAACAGATGGTGACCCGTGACCAGCCCCAGGGACCAGGTGGTGATCCGTGACCAGCCCCGGGACCAGGTGGTGACCCGTGACCAGCCCCAGAGACCAGGTGGTGACCCGTGACCAGCCCCAGAGACCAGGTGGTGACCCGTGACCAGCCCAGGGACCAGGTGGTGACCCGTGACCAGCCCAGGGACCAGGTGGTGACCCGTGACCAGCCCAGGGACCAGGTGGTGACCCGTGGCCAACCCCAGCGACCAGGGGATTACCCGTGACCATCCCCAGGGACCAGGTGGTGACCCGTGACCAGCCCCAGGGACATAGGGGTGACCCGTGACCAGCCCCAGGGACCAGGGAGTGACCCGTGACCAGCCCCAGGGACCTGGGTGACCTGTGACCAGCCCCAGGAACAGGTGGTGACCCGTGACCAGCCGCAGGGACCAGGTGGTAACCCGTGACCAGCCCCAGGGTCCAGGTGGTGACCCGTGACCAGCACCAGGGAACAGATGGTGACCCGTGACCAGCACCAGGGAACAGATGGTGACCCGTGACCAGCCCCAGGGACCAGGTGGTGATCCGTGACCAGCCCCCGGGACCAGGTGGTGACCCGTGACCAGCTCCAGGGACCAGGTGGTGACCCTTGACCAGCCCCATGGACCAGGTGGTGACCCGTGACCAGCACCAGGGACCAGGTGGTGACCCGTGACCAGCCCCAGGGACTAGGTGGTGACCCGTGACCAGCCCCAGGGACCAGGTGGTGACCAGCCCCAGGAACAGGTGGTGAACAGCCCCAGGGACCAGGTAGTGACCAGCACCAGGGAACAGGTGGTGACCAGCCCCTGGGACCAGGTGGTGACCCGTGACCAGCCCAGGGACCACGTGGTGACCCATGACCAGCCCCAGGGACCAGGTGGTGACCCGTGTCCAGCACCAGGGACCAGGTTGTGACCCGTGACCAGCCCCAGAGACCAGGTGGTGACCCGTGCCCGGCCCCAGGTGGTGACCAGCCCCAGGGAACAGGTGGTGACCAGCCCCAGGGACCAGGTGGTGACCAGCCCTAGGGACCAGGTGGTGACCCGTGACCAGGTGGTGACCCGTGACCAGCCCCAGGGACCAGGTGGTGACCCCTGACAAGCCCCAGGTACCAGGGGGTGACCCGTGACCAGCCCCAGGGATCAGGTGGTGACCCGTGACCAGCCCCGAGACCAGGAGGTGACCCGTGACCAGCCCCAGGGACCAGGTGGTGACCCATGACCAGCCCCAGGGACCAGGTGGTGACCCGTGACCAGCCCAGGGGACCAGGTGGTGACCCGTGACCAGCCCCAGGGACCAGATGGTGACCCGTGACCAGCCCCAGGGACCAGGGGGTGACCCGTGACCAGCCTCAGGGACTAAGTGGTGACCCGTGACCAGTTCCAGGGACCAGGTGGTGACCCGTGACCAGCCCCAGGGACTAAGTGGTGACCCGTGACCAGCCCCAGGGACTAAGTGGTGACCCGTGACCAGCCCCAGGGACCAGGGGGTGACCCGTGACCAGCCTCAGGGACTAAGTGGTGACCCGTGACCAGTTCCAGGGACCAGGGGGTGACCCGTGACCAGCCCCAGGGACTAAGTGGTGACCCGTGACCAGCCCCAGGGACTAAGTGGTGACCCGTGACCAGCCCCAGGGACCAGGGGTGACCCGTGACCAGCCCCAGGGACTAAGTGGTGACCCGTGACCAGTTCCAGGGACTAAGTGGTGACCCGTGACCATTTCCAGGGACCAGGTGGTGACCCGTGACCAGCCTCAGGGACTAAGTGGTGACCCGTGACCAGTTCCAGGGACCAGGGGGTGACCCGTGACCAGCCTCAGGGACTAAGTGGTGACCCGTGACCAGCCCCAGGGACCAGGGTGTGACCCGTGACCAGCCTCAGGGACTAAGTGGTGACCCGTGACCAGCCTCAGGGACTAAGTGGTGACCGTGACCAGTTCCAGGGACCAGGTGGTGACCCGTGGCCAGCCTCAGGGACCAGGGGGTGACCCGTGACCAGCCTCAGGGACTAAGTGGTGACCCGTGACCAGCCCCAGGGACCAGGGTGTGACCCGTGACCAGCCTCAGGGACTAAGTGGTGACCCGTGACCAGCCTCAGGGACTAAGTGGTGACCCGTGACCAGCCCTAGGGACCAGGGGTGACCCGTGACCAGTTCCAGGGACCAGGGGGTGACCCGTGACCAGCTTCAGGGACCACCTGAGGCCGGCCATAATTATCTTCACATAATTAACCAAGTTTTCCTCCAGTGATTGTAATGTTAAACAATAAAACTCAATACGATACGTTTTTCCTCTCATGGGGGAAATATTTGATGAGTTGAGGGTAACCCTAAGTAAAATTAATCTCAGTATTCTAGCCTTTATCCCATATGTTTATGTATTGATTATTTGCTTATGATCCCTGAGATTATGACTCCTAGATATTTCTCCAATAAATTCTTCAGATGTTTAATATTGTCCAGGTGATATATGGAAACTCTAGTATTATTATTACTAAGATCAAATCCCAACATTTTACAGCATTAAGCTGCATCCGCTAATGTTTTTGTCTACGTGGAAAGTCTATACAGATTGTCTTTTAGCTTTTTTGTGAGTTTAACTCCCACATGGAACGTAAATCCCCGAGGGATTTAACTCCATTCACGCCAACTCTCTGCTGTCTTTATTAATAACCAAGATCTAATCAAAGATAAACCGCCATTACCATGTGCCTCCAGCTCTTTAGTCTTGTGTGGCGCAGTATTAAAGACCTTGTTGGTGTCAAGTTAAAGAATGTTACAGTCTTTCCTACTATCACCTTGAAATTTACAGGAAAAGAATGATAAAATGTCTTAAACATGAACGGCCCTTAGTGAAACCTTTTCAAGGTGAAAACGAATTGCTTTGGCAATTATCAATTAAATCCATTTGCAGCAATTGGCACCCCATCATCAACCATCCATCACTCCGGTACTCTGCTCGAGTCTAATGATTAATTAAACATGGTAGACAATGGGTCACTAAGCTTTGCTTTACCTTACTTAATCTCCCTGGATAATGTTTTGTCTGGCTCTGGAGACTAGTTTGTCCTCAGTTTGAATATTGTTTAATAACTTCCTCGCTAGTAACTACTAAACTAGTTAACTACTGAACTAGTTAACTACTAAATTAGTCATCTCGACCTTCAAAGATTTGTTCTGCTGAATGCATAGTTGAGTTTCTTTAGTAAAATACAGAGATGAAGAATTTATTGAAATACGTCACATTTCCTTTCATTCTCAGTTACCTGACCTGCCTCAGATATAATTTGTGCAGTCTTTCCTTAATCTTTCTTTTATATATCAGAAAAAATGTTTTAGAAATTGTCATTGCCTTGTCTGCTTTACACACTTCATAATTTCTTGATGCTTTCATTATTTCTTTAACATTTCTAGCTAGTTTGGGATATTGTTGTTCAAGATTGACTTCCTCATTCTCAGGCCTTTGATCATAGCTTTTCCTACAGATAAGGTTTTTAATCACATGATTATCCATTTGAGGTCATTGTTATTTGACCTAACCAATCTTGATGGTACACCACATCTTTGGTCTTTATTAAGCATGTTTAATTAAATTTGTTTGAATATATATTGAAAAGTTTTTAATTTATTTTTGTTAAATCCTTTCTTCCATCTTCTTGAGGTTATCTTGAGATGATTTCGGGGCCTAGCGTCCCCGCGGCCCGGTCCTCTTGTTACACACACCTAAAATAGCAGAACGTAGCAGCTGTAACTTCCAGGTACCTATTTACTTCTAGGTAACAGGAGCATCAGGGTGAAAGAAACTTTTTGCCCATTTGTCTCCGCCTTCACCGGGGATCGAACCCGAAACCTCAGGACTACAAATCCGAAACACTGTCCACCCAGCTGTCAGGCTCCCCATGTTAATACTTCACCCATGTTGCCCTTTACTCACACCTTTCACCCATGTTAATACTTCACCCATGTTGCCCTTTACTCTTCACCTTTCACCCATGTTAATACTTCACCCATGTTGACCTTTACTCTTCACCTTTCACCCATGTTAATACTTCACCCATGTTGACCTTTACTCTCACCTTTCACCCATGTTAATACTTCACCCATGTTGCCCTTTACTCTCACCTTTCACCCATGTTAATACTTCACCTTTGTTGACCTTTACTCTTCACCTTTCACCCATGTTAATACTTCACCCATGTTGACCTTTACTCTCACCTTTCACCCATGTTAATACTTCACCCTTGTTGACCTTTACTCTTCACCTTTCACCCATGTTAATACTTCACCCATGTTGACCTTTACTCTCACCTTTCACCCATGTTAATACTTCACCCATGTTGCCCTTTACTCTTCACCTTTCACCCATGTTAATACTTCACCCATGTTGCCCTTTACTCTTCACCTTTCACCCATGTTAATACTTCACCCATGTTGCCCTTTACTCTTCACCTTTCACCCATGTTAATACTTCACCCATGTTGACCTTTACTCTTCACCTTTCACCCATGTTAATACTTCACCCCATGTTGACCTTTACCTCTTCACCTTTCACCCATGTTAATACTTCACCCATGTTGACCTTTACTCTCACCTTTCACCCATGTTAATACTTCACCCATGTTGACCTTTACTCTCACCTTTCACCCCATGTTAATACTTCACCCATGTTGACCTTTACTCTCACCTTTCACCCATGTTAATACTTCACCCATGTTGACCTTTACTCTCACCTTTCACCCATGTTAATACTTCACCCTTGTTGACCTTTACTCTTCACCTTTCACCCATGTTAATACTTCACCCATGTTGACCTTTACTCTTCACGTTGTCAGATAATATACATTAAGATATTTTAACTTTCTCGACGGTGCTTCATAGTCTTCCCGGCTTGGCGCTTTGTTCTGATAATTACTGACATCTTAAGATCTCGCCATGTGTGAGAGAACCTTTTCCTGGGAGCAACTGTTGTCCCTCGCTGCTCACGTGCAAGTAACCTCATGGCCATTCTTCAGTATGGCGACTATGAAATGCATAATCTAAATGGGGGCCTAACAAGAGAGACATAATGATGAAGAACAATATATCTTGTTAGTTTGGTTTGTTGTCTTAGGCCTATCTACCTCTGGAGGGTTATTAAGGCCACACAAGTGCTCGCTGACCAAACAGCGAGAATACTTTATGTCAGCACAACTGTAAACAATGGTTACAACCAAGAATGCAAAGGTTGTCCAATATGTAATAAAGCTGACTAGTCAAAATGTTGAGTGAGGTTCCTCAAGGATCCATCTTGGGCCCAACCCATTATAAGATATACATCAATGGGATCGGTACAAAACATCAAGTTTGCACATGACCCTAAGATTTATGCTAAGGTAGGAAGTGTATATATTAAGGTAGGAAGTTAGGTCCTCCTAGCTGCCCTACACACCAGTGACCATAGTCAACAGCTCTATGTATGGACCCCAAAACATCCTGTGGGCGGTAGTGGGCCATATAGCCATCCTGTGATCGGTAGTGGACCCCATACCCATCCTGTGATCGGTAGTGGACCCCATACCCATCCTGTGGACGGTAGTGGACTCCATACCCATCCTGTGGACGGTAGTGGACCCCTGTTACGGCCACTGTGGGTTGTAACCGGGTTCTTGATGGATGAACTTAAGTGATAGTATCCGACCCCAAGTCGGTAATGGCTTTCAAGGAGTTGGCTAGGTAAGGTAATGCAACAAAAAAAGGGGAGAGATTAACACAACACTGATTCCTTTATCAATATATTCATCACCTTAAATAGAAACAAAATACGAAATATTACTACACTTAGATGTATATACAGATGTCGCTCTCACATAGGACACCGAGCACTCCACGACGCTAACACAATGCAGCCTTCGACGATCTCCGTGTTTCCCCGACACAGTACCGTTCCTGACCTGACCGGCCACAGTACTGGGAAACACTGACGCGTCTACCTTTGACGTGGGCTAGCCTGCCGGCAGTCTCACGAGGTGCCTCTCTGCCCACAACCACTCTCCAGCCAAGTGCTGGCAGAGTACCTCAGCCACACGCTGAGTGGGGTCACACAACCAATACAGGGGGTAGCGATCCCCTGGCAGCAGTCTCTAGCGACCAGCTAGCAGCACTACTTAAGAGGCACCTCCCTGTCGTCAGTCTCTCCCCTAAGCCAGTCCCGAAGGTTACGCCGATCTTTTCAACACTTAAGCACTTGCAGCTACCACACTGCTTCATCGGCGGCGGCTTCCTTGGTCGTTTCCAGCACCATGTAGGGAGACTGTACTCACCTAGTTGTGCTTGCGGGGGTTGAGCTCTGGCTCTTTGGTCCCGCCTCTCAACCGTCAATCAACTGTGGACTGCCCAAGATGAACTGCCCTCTCCAGTACCGCTGCCCCCAGGCGTCACCTCTGTGGACAAAAACGTCTTTAATGATCTTATGTCATCAAAAAAACGTCATCAGTGATCTTATGTCATCAAAACGTCATCAGTGATCTTATGTCATCAAAAACATCATCAATGATCTTATGTCATCAAAAACGTCATCAGTGATCTTATGTCATCAAAAACGTTATCAATGATCTTATGTCATCAAAACGTCATCAATGATCTTATATGTCATCAAAAACGTCATCAGTGATCTTATATCATCAAAAACGTCATCAGTGATCTTATGTCATCAAAAACGTCATCAGTGATCTTATGTCATCAAAAACGTCATCAATGATCTTATGTCATCAAAAACGTCATCAATGATCTTATGTCATCAAAACCGTCATCAATGATCAATTTAGCCATTTGATAGCCACCACAAGATGCCATTGTCCACATTATGTACTATTCCGGGGCAGTTTGGGTGCAGACTCGTAGATGGCGCTGGAACTGCCACTCTACCCCCTAACAAGGGTGACGAGTCCGTAACAGTGGGGTTAGAGAGCAAACTCACAGATGGTGCTGACGTTGCTACTCCATACTCCGACGTTGTAAGTCGGGTTCGTAACAACCCCATACCCATCCTGTGGTCGGTAGTGGACCACATACCCATCCTGTGGACGGTAGTGGACCCCATACCCATCCTGTGGACGGTAGTGGACCCCATACCCATCCTCTGGGCGGTAGTGGACCCCATACCCATCCTGTGGACGGTAGTGGACCCCATACCCATCCTGTGGACGGTAGTGGACCCCATACCCATCCTGTGGACGGTAGTGGACCCCATACCCATCCTCTGGACGGTAGTGGACCCCATACCCATCCTGTGGACGGTAGTGGACCCCATACCCATCCTGTGGAGGGTAGTGGACCCCGTACTCATCCTGGGGCGGTCGTGGACCCCATACTCTTCCTATGGGTTGAAGTGAACCCCATACTAATCCTTTGAGCGGTAGTGGACCCAATACCCATCCTATAGGCGGTAGTGGATCCCATACCCATCCTGTGGGCGGTAGTTGACCTCATATCCTTCCTGTGAGCGGTAGTGGACCCCTTCACCCATCCTGTGGGCGGTAATGAACCCCATACCCACCCAACAGGCGGCATTGGACCCAATACTTGTCCCTTTGGGCGGCAGTGGACCCCAATACCCACCCAACAGGCGGCATTGGACCCAATACTTGTCCCTTTGGGCGGTAGGGGATCCCCCATAAACATCTTGTGACTTACTGTGGACCCAATAGCAATTCAGTTTGAAGCAGTGTACCCCATAGACATTCTAACGTCATATCGTTTTCTGTGTACATTCGCGCACAACATTCTCTATATAATTTTTAAAGCATCAACTATTGTATATAATATTGTTTGGCGCCCGCATCATTATTATATGTAATAATTTATTGACTTATTATTATAATTTACAGAGGAGCACCAAGATTTCTTCTGAGTGCTAAACTTTAACAGGATGCACTGTAGAATAGTGGTTTAAATTATGGATGAAAACATTAGTTGACTCAGAATGGAGACATTATAACTTTTCTTTAACTATTTCCATTTAGTAAAGAGAGCATTCAGCTGTCAACAGCTACCATCATCGCTGACGTCTTCACTAACATCTTTATTATTAAGCCTTAAAATCATCCAAAATACTGAAATAAGGAACCATAGGTGGTAGCTATGTATACCACAGGTGAACTATGAATATATAATGCATGGATTAATCTTACATATGTGGTGTATAAGGTTCTGAATGATTCCTTACACAGATTCCTGAAGGCTGTTGTGATGTTAGCCAACCTTGCATATGCCTCCGATCTTATTCTTGTTATGTGGGCTTCAGGAGACATGTTTGGTGTGATATCAACTCCTAGACCTTTCTCTCTGTCCGTTTCATGAAGGACTTTTTCTCCCATTCGGTATCTTGTGTCTGGTCTCCTGTTTCCACTGCCTAGTTTCATTACCTTACATTTACTTGGGTTGAACTTTAGTAGCCATTCGTTTGACCATTCATTCAGGATGTCTAGGTCATCTTGTAGCCTCCTACTATCTTCGTCTGTCTTAATCCTCCTCATAATCTTTGCATCATCAGCAAACAGTGATAGGAACGATTCTATACCCTCTGGGAGATCATTTACATAGATCAGAAACAGTATAAGGCAAGGACTGAACCCTGTGGGACTCCACTGGTGACGCCTCGCCAATCTGAGACCTCACCCCTCACAGTGACTCACTATTTTCTGTTGCTTAGGTAATCTCTTATCCAGTGGAGTACCTTCCCTTTCACTCCCGCCTGCATCTCCAGCTTGTGCACTAGTCTCTTATGTGGTACTGTGTCAAAGGCTTTCTGGCAATCCAAAAATATGCATTCTGCCCATCCCTCTCTATCTTGCCTGATTTGTGTTGCTTTGTCGTAGAATTCCATTAATCCTGTGAGGCAGGACTTGCCATCCCTGAACCCATGCTGCTGTTCTGTTACAAAGTTCTTTCGTTCCAGATGTTCCACCAGTTTTTTCGCACAATCTTCTCCATCATCTTGCATGGTATGAAAGTTAGGGACACTGGCCAGTAGTTCAGTGCCTCCTACCTATCACCCTTCTTGTATATTGGGACTACATTGGCCATCTTCCACATTCATGGCAGTTCACCTATTACCGGTGATTTGTTGTACACAATGGAGAGTGGCAGGCACAGAGCTTATGCTACTTCCTTTAGTATCCATAGTGAGATTCAATCCGAGCCTATAGCCTTTGTCACATCCAATTCTAGCAGATGCTCCCTCACCTTCCCCCTGGTGGTCACAAACTCCTCTAGTGGCGTCTGGTTTGATATTCCCCCTCTTATCTCTAGGACTTCTCCTTGCTGTACTGTAAAGACCTCCGGGAATTTCTTACTGAGTTCTTTGCCCACCTCCTTGTCGTTTGTAGTGAATCTGTCTGCCCCTATCCTCAATTTCATTACCTGTTCCTTCACAGTTGTTTTTCTCCTGATGTGACTGTGCAGCGATTTAGGTTGAGTCTTCACCTTGCGTGCTATTCATTTTCATATTGTCGCTCTGTCTCTCTTCTCACCCTGACGTACTCATTCCTGTCACTGTGGTATCTTTCTCTGCTCTCTATTGTCCTGTTATTTCTATAGTTTCTTCATGCCCTTTTACTTCCTTGCTTCGCTATCTTACATCTCTGATTAAACCATGGGTTTCTTGTCTCCATTTCATTTTTTTTACTTTTGGACTGGGATGAACTTCTCTGCTGCCTCCTTACACTTCTGCATGATGTAGTCCATCATGTCTTGGGCCGTCATTCCTCTGTGCTTTGTTTCCCAAGCTACATCTGTTAGAAATTTTCTTCTCCTCATAGTTTCCCTTCCAGAACGCCGGCCTTTTGTGTTCTGAGCCTTTCCTTGAGTATCTTTACCCTACTTCGACCAGGTACTCAAACATCAATACACTGTGATCACTCATTCCCACTCGGGGTTCGTAACCAATTTCCCTTATGTCGGAGTCGTTCAGAATGAATACTAGGTCGAGTCTGGCTGGTTCATCGTTGCCTCTCATTCTTGTAGCATCTCTAACGTGCTGACTTAAAAAGTTCCTTGTCGCCACTTCCAGTAGTTTAGCTCTCCATCTTTCCTCACCTCTATGTGGTTCCTTGTTTTCCCAGTCTATCCTTTCCTGATTAAAGTCCCCCATGATGAGCAGGTGGGATCGGTTTCTACTGGCGGCAGCAGTTGCTCTCTCAATTATGGTGTTAACCACTTTGTTGTTCCTGTCATACTCTTGCCTGGGTCTTCTGTTATTTAGTGGTGGGTTTTATATCACTGCTTCTACTATTCTTGGTCCTCCCATCGTCATGGTGGACAGAACCATGAAGTCTCTGAACCCCTCGCAGCCAGAAATAGTAATTTCCTCGAAACTCCATTCCTTTCTCATCAGTAGGGCCACTCTACCACCCCCCCCCCCTTTCTTCCCTCTCTCTCTCCTTATTACAGTGTACTCCTGGGGAAACACGACATTCGATATTATTCCTGAGAGTTTTGTTTCAGTGAGGCCAATTACATCCGGGTTTGCTTCTTGTGTACTTTCCCTAAGTTCACTTGCCTTGTTTGTGATCCCATCTATGTTCGAATACATTACCTTAAAGCTGACTCTCTTCTGTCCATTCTCAGTTTCTGTCGATTCCCCTGGAGTAGGGGGGCAAGGGGTGTCTGGGGGGGGGGGAGGGTCTGGGAAGGGGGACCTGAGGTGCGAGGAGATTTGGAGGCTCTGGTACACGGGGGGGCTGGCATGGTCTGTGGTGGTGTGGCTGAGAGGGTCTGGTGTTGGGGGTCACTTAGGGCATGAGATGGGGGAGCAGAGGGGGCATGTGATGGAGGGAGAGGGAGGTCATGGGCTGGGGTTGTATGGAGTTTGGGGTGGGACGGCAGGGAGAACAGTGGTTAGGGAGGGAGCTTGTGAGATGGTCAACAGAGTATTATCAGATGCTGGGGGATACGGGGGGGGGGGGTCAAGGAAAGGGGTGACAGGGAGGGTATGGGTTGAGAGGGGTGGTAGGGCAGGGAGGATATTGGGTGAGGGAGGAGGGGGGGCCAAGAAGGGAATGGGGTGAGGGAAGAGCGGGGCCCAGGAGGGTATGGAGTGACCGGGAGGGAATAACGTGAGGGAGGGAAGGACTTGGAGGGGAACGGGAGAGGGGGAGGGAGGGTTGACTGAGCCTTGGCATGAGGGCAGGGAGGGTTTAGTGTAGGTGGGGATTTCTATGTGGAGGAAGATACGGGTGTTGTTCTCTCCTCTGGGGTTGCTGGGGCGCTGGTTGGGATTATTCCACCATCCTCTGGGGCTGCTGAGTTGGGGTCTGTTGCTCCCTGGTTCTGTCCTCTCCTCCTGTGTTTTCTCCTCGCTTCTGCTGCCTTTACTCTCCCTTCCTTTGTCATGTCCCTCTGGAGGAATACTTTCCTGTAGCCTCCCACATGGTACAGAAGGCTCTTCCTTGCTAGAATTTCTTCCTTTACGTGCTTGTTTGTAAACATTATCTTTATCAGACGTTCTCTGTCCTTGTTGTACCAGCCTACCCTGAACACCTTCTGTATGCATGGTCCAGCCCCTTCCACCTGCAACCTCTGTTGTATCCCTGGCACTGCCTCATTGTCTTTACTAATCCACTCCATCTTATTGGAGCCTTCCTGTTCTTTAATGCCTGCTACTACCACTGATCGTTTCCTCTAAAGCAGTTGACTAGTGCACCTTGCCGCTTCCTATGAGGCAGCTGCTTTCATGGCTGCCTCCCTCACTGTGGCCATTACATCTGGACTCTTTTTAAGTATCTCAGCAAATGATGCTTGTACAGTGGCAGTCTCTTCCACTGATACATTTCCACCTTCTCTTGGTATGGTGTTTGGAGCTGAGTCGGAGTATTGTTTTCCTTGAGCCTTCTTATCTCCTCATTTGCTGCTAATAGCTCTTTATGCAGGATGCTGATTGCATCTCTCATTTGTTTCTTCTCCTTGCTGATACAATCCCAAGCTTGGTCAAACATCTCCTTCATTTGGACTCACTCACTTTTCCCTCTGTGTGTGTGTGTGTGTGTGTGTGTGTGTGTGTGTGTGTGTGTGTGTGTGTGTGTGTGTGTGTGTGTGTGTGTGTGTGTGTGTGTGTGTGTGTGTGTGTGTGTGTGTGTGTGTGTGTGTGTGTGTGTGTGTGTGTGTGTTTGTGTGTGTGTACTCACGTAGTTGTACTCACCTAGTTGTACATGCGGGGGTTGAGCTCTGGTTCTTTGGTCCCGCCTCTCAACCGTCAATCAACAGGTGTACAGGTTCCTGAGCCTATTGGGCTCTACCATATCTACACTTGAAACTGTGTATGGAGTCAGCCTCCACCACATCACTTCCTAATGCAATCAATTTTCAACCACTCTGACACTAAAAACGTTCTTTCTAATATCTCTGTGGCTCATTTGGGCACTCAGTTTCCACCTGTGTCCCCTAGTGCGTGTGCCCCTTGTGTTAAATAGCCTGAATTTATCAACCCTGTCGATTCCCTTGAGAATCTTCAATGTGGTGATCATGTCCCCCCTAACTCATCTGTCTTCCAACGAAGTGAGGTTTAATTCCCGTAGTCTCTCCTCGTAGCTCATGCCTCTCAGCTCGGGTACTAGTCTGGTGGCAAACCTTTGAACCTTTTCCAGTTTAGTCTTATGCTTGACTAGATATGGACTCCATGCTGGAGCCGCATACTCCAGGATTGGTCTGACATATGTGGTATATAATGTTTTGAAAGATTCCTTACACAAGTTTCTAAAGGCCGTTCTTATGTTAGCCAACCTGGCATATGCTGCTGATGGTATCCTCTTGATATGAGCTTCGGGGGACAGGTCTGGAGTGATATCAACCCCCAGGTCTTTCTCTCTCTCTCTGACTCTTGAAGTATTTCATCTCCCAAATGATACCTTGTATCTGGTCTCCTGCTTCCTACCCCTATCTTCATTACATTACATTTGCTTGGGTTAAACTCTAACAGCCATTTGTTCGACCATTCCTGCAGCTTGTCCAGGTCTTCTTGAAGCCTCAAGCTGTCCACCTCTGTCTTAATCCTTCTCATAATTTTAGCGTCGTCAGCAAACATTGAGAGGAATGAGTCTATACCCTCTGGGAGATAATTTACGTATATCAAAAACAGGATAGGCCCAAGTACAGAGCCCTGTAGGACTCCACTGGTGATTTCACGCCATTCTGAGGTCTCATCCCTCATTGTAACTCTCTGCTTCCTATTGCTTAGGTACTCTCTTATCCACTAGAGCGCCCTACCAGTTACTCCTGCCTGTTTCTCCAGCTTATGCATCAACCTTTAATGGGGTACTGTGTCTAAGGCTTTCCTACATTCCAAAAAAATGCAGTCCGCCCATCCTTCTCTTTCTTGTTTAATCTTTGTCACCTGATCGTAGAATTCTATCAAGCCTGTAAGGCAAGATTTACCCTCTCTGACCCCATGTTGATGGGTTGTCACGAAGTCTCTTCTCTCCAGATGTGTTACTAGGTTTTTTCTTACAATCTTCTCCGTCACCTTGCATGGTATACAAGTTAAGAACACTGGCCTGTAGTTCAGTGCCTCATGCCTGTCACCCTTTTTATATACTGTATTTTTGTACTACATTAGCAGTCTTCATATTTCTGGTAGGTCTCCCGTTTCCAGTGACCTAATATACACTATGGAGAGTGGCAAGCAAAGTGCTCCTGCACACTCTTTCAATACCCATGGTGAGATTCCGTCCGGCCCAACAGCTTTTCTCACATCCAGCTCCAATAGGTGCTTCTTGACCTCATCTCTTGTAATTTCGAACCTATCCAAGGTCACCTGGGGCCGGATTCAGGAAGGTACTTACAAAGGTTTTTCCTCATAGCTACGAATGTTTTCCTTCTTAGCGCCTTCGTGGCGGCTACGGCGGTATTCAGGTAGCTACACTAAGTGGAAAAACCTTCGTAAGTTCATTCCGGGATCGAAGTGTGGTTTCGACCACTCGTAGCTTTACGTAAACTGGATATAACTCAATTTTTCTCTACTACATAACACTGGGATTTTTTTTAAGATTTTGGAACATAAACAAAAGCTTATAAAAATTGAATCTAGTGAAGAGGAGTCCTTCGTGTTAGTTATATATGCATTCTCTGCTTGAAACTTAAAGTAAATATGTCTTTTATGATAGTAGAATTAGTTTTATAATAGCAAGATATTATACCCGTAGTTATTAAGTAAATAAACACTGGTGAACATGAAATATGAGAGAAGGTGATGAGCCCTTCCTGATGGGATCATTTACTATCACCAAATGCCCCTGTTCACCTAGTAGTAAGGGTGTACCTTAGCTATACATACCCATTTCTAATTTATTTAGTTTGGTTTTATTTTGAAATTAAATCTGGGTGAGACATAAAATAAAAATATGCTGCACAAATGATGTTAGGTAAGGAGAAGGGTAAAAATGTCAAAAACTTTATTCATTGAATACTTAAAGCTATAATTATGACTATATAGATTATTAAAAAAGAGAGAGGGAAGTAGGGGTCCAAGACCTCTTCCTGTTATACAATTTGGGTGTGGAACAAGTAATTATCAAAAGAAGGCACCATGCCGGGAAGGCTATGTAGCAGTAAGGCAGTGAGGTGAGGCAGCTACTTATTTGAGAAATGCTTATTTTATTTACCTTATAAGCTGAGGCAACTTATTTTATTTGAGGAATACTCAGCTGATTCCTCTACATTTAGCATGGAACAAATTTGTGTCCAAGACCTCTTCCTGTTACTCAATTTGGCTGTGTGTAACCAAACTAGAAGTGCTCTACAAATCAAGGGACCCAGAATGTGGAATGACCTCCCGAATCATGCCAAAGGCTGTACCTCTCTCAACCAGTTTAAGAGTTAAACCAAGTACTGCCTAATTAACACCATGTAACCTAACTTACCTCCTAAATGTCAACCCATGTCTTGCTATTTTTTAAACAACGCTGTTCACCAACATGTGCAATTGCTGAGTTATGCTATGCTAACCCCCCTTTTTGTATTTTTTATTCCTTCTTTCAACACAATTTATACCTAATCCCGATTACTAAGTTTTAGTCTGTGTTTTTTCCCCCCACACCTTGCCCGAAATGCTATGAGTATTAGTGGCTTTAGGTATTGTATGTACTAGCTCTGTCTATAAATCCAACATTATGTTTGTAAATCAACTGTATGTACTTTTCCTGAATAAAATGTATTTATTATTTATTTTTTAATCAGTAAGTATTAAAAGAAGGCACCAAGCTGGGAAGGCTATGTAGCACCATTGTGTGTAACAATAAACCAATTTTTTTTTTATCAAATAATGCACCTGTATGGTAAAACAAATCCTGTCTGCTGTAAAAATATTGATGCAGTTATTTAAATGAAAAATATAATGAAAGAAATATTACTGGTTTATTTTTATCCTATCTTTTTGTACTGTACAGTATATCCAAGGAAGTGAAAAATTGAGACATAATGCACAATTTAATGAATGATTAGCATGGATTAGCAGTTCAAAAGAAATATGACTATTACATATCAACATGAGATCTTAATGATCCATGGTCAACATGATTTAATAAGGATAATACAGTACTGAATTTGTAATAATACAAACTATAATTTAAAATCTTTATTACTGATTTTTTTTATTAAGAAGATTAGGTATACACAGCAATGTGCTGCTACCCTATTCTATATGGAATATTACACAGTGTAGATAAAAAACTAGCTATAAGTTTATCTAATACTCCCATCTCACAGGATGGTTAGACATACTGTACATGGAATTAATTTAGAAAATACCAGCCTCAATACAAGAAACAAATCAACTCTGACTAAACAACTCTAAGCAATTTTCACAAGAGGTAAGCACTGAATCATGGAAACATTATATTATAATTACTCTTACCAGTTTCTACCAGACTCCTCTCAAACAATGTATTTTTAAACATGTTTAGGTATACACAGCAATGTGCTGCTTCCCTATTCTGTATAAAGGACCACACAGTGTAGATCAAAAACCAGCTACAAGCTCATCCAACATCCTCACCTCACAGATTGGCCAGTCATACATGGAATTAGGAGAGAACAAAATACTTAATGCTGATCTATTAGCCTCCACTGGCAAAATCTGGGTGCAGCACAAGAATATCTTCCAATATTCCTGAGTGTATGACGTAATTACAGAGCTCAAAATACCTCATACCATTTGGTATGAAGTCACTGATAACAGGGCAATCATAGATATAGTGTTGGAGAGTATGTTCTCTCAAGTAGGACTGAAAACAGATGTTTTTTTTTCCACCAAGAGGGCTATAAACTCATGGAACCGCCTTCCCGCTGAAGCCGTAAATGCCAAATTCCAGCTAAAAAATATCATTAAGACAATTGGCGGGCTCTTTGACAAGCCGCCGGCTTTCTGTCCTTTTCGAGGCCACTAGATAGTTAGTGGCCCTTGGGTAAATTCAGTAAATATATACAATAATACTCAACGCATCTTCCGAGCAACACGGACAGCTACACAGTATCTCTTAAAATTACGTAGGTAAACAACAAATGTAACATATTTGTTTACTACAATGTCGGTGCTGGCTGTAGAAGTTGAAAAAACATTGTTTTACTTCGAAATATACTAATTTTATAAGAAAATTCGACGTAAATAGGAGGCAGTAGAGCTCCGATAAGCCAGCGCTAACTCTTCAATATGAAGAATGTTGCTGCTCTCTGATTGGCCAAACGAAGCACAGTAGTGGCCTCTATCGGCACGCAGGTGAACCAACAATTTTCTTCCTAAGTGGACGTTATTGAATTGCACCTAATCCTCTTCTTAGGGCACACTTAGGAACCTTCGTAGCAAACCCACTTACGAAGAAATACACAGAGCTTCCTGAATCTAGGTCCTGGTTTGCTGCCACCTCTCCTAGCGCTGTGACTTCTCCCTGTTCTATTGTAAAGACCTCCTGGAACCTTTTGTTGAGTTCTTCACACACCTCTTTGTCATTCTCTGTGCACCTATCCTCGCCCACGCTAAGTTTCATCACCTGTTCCTTCACTGTTGTCTTCTTCCTGATGTGACTGTGTAGTAGCTTTGGTTCGGTCTTGGCTTTATTAGCTATATCATTTTCATACCTTTTCTCAGCTGCTCTTCTCACACTGACATACTCGTTCTTGGTTCTATGGTATCTCTCTCTACTTTCTGGTGTTCTGTTATTACGGAAGTTCCTCCATGTCCTTTTGTTCAGCTCCTTTGCTTTCATACATTCCCTATTAAACCACGGATTCTTCCTTTGCTTCTCTGTTTTTTCCTGTCGGGCTGGACAAACCTGCTTACAGCCTCCTGACATTTTTGGGTGACATAGTTCATCATGTTTTGTACGGACTTGGTTCCGAGTTCTGTGTCCCAATGTATATCCCATAGGAATTTATTCATCTCCTCATAGTTTCCCTTTCGGTACGCCAGCTCTTTGTTTCCCAGTTCTTTTTTGGGGGTGATAATTCCTAGCTCAACCAGGTACTCAAAGCTCAATACACTATGATCACTCATTCCCAAGGGGGCTTCCAACTTAACTTCCCTTATATCCGACTCATTTAGGGTAAATATTAGATCAAGCATGGGAAGCAAGCATCAAGAAGGATGATGGGAAGGATTGAGAGAGGGAAGATAGAGATAGAGTGAGAGAGAGGGAGGAGGGGAGACAGGGTATTTGAGTGTGAAATGAGGGCATGGGGTAGGGGGGGGGGACGAAGAGGTAAAAAAAGTTGAGCCAGAGCTCAACCCCCGCAAGAACAAATAGGTGAGTACACACACACACACACACACACACGCACACACACATACACACACACACACACTGTTGAAGTTCAACCCGAGTAATTGCAAAGTAATGAAACTAGGCAGTGGAAACAGGAGGCCAAGCACAGGATTCAGAATAGGAGATGAAGTACTTAATGAAACAGACAGAGAGAAAGATCTAGGAGTTGATATCACACCAAACCTGTCTCCTGAAGCCCACGTAAAAAGAAATAACGTCTGCGGCATATGCGAGGCTGGCTAACATCAGAACAGCGTTCAGGAACCTGTGTAAGGAATCATTCAGAATCTTGTACACCACATATGTAATACCAATCCTGGAGTATGCGGCCCCAGCATGGAGCCCGTACCTTGTCAAGCACAAGACGAAGCTGGAAAAAGTCCAAAGGTATGCCACTAGACTAGTCCCAGAACTAAGAGGCATGTGTTACGAGGAAAGGCTGGGGGAAATGCACCTTACGACACTGAAAGACAGAAGAGTAAGGGGAGACATGATCACAACCTACAAAATCCTCAGGGGAATCGATCGGGTAAACAAGGATAAACTATTCAACACTGGCGGGACGCGAACAAGGTGATTTAGGTAGAAACTGAGTACCCACATGAGCCACAGGGACGTTAGAAGGAACTTTTTCAGTGTCAGAGTAGTTAACGGATGGAATGCTTTAGGCAGTGATGTGGTGGAGGCTGACTCAATACACAGTTTTAAATGTAGATATGATAGAGCCCAGTAGGCTCAGGAACCTGTACACCAGTTGATTGACAGTTGAGAGGCGGGACCAAAGAGCCAAAGCTCAACCCCCGCAAGCACAAATAGGTGAGTACACACACACACACACACACGCTTACACACACACATGTGTGCACACAGACATGCACGTACACACACACAGTCTGTGTGTGTGTGTACGAGATGTTGCCCCCCCCCCCAACTTTTTAAGACATAGTTGGAACAGGGACAAACATTGCAGCGAGGACTTCCAGGGAATAGGGAAAAGTCAATGTGACCAAATGAAGGAAGTGTTTGCCCAGGTTTTGGAGGATATCAGAAGGGAGATGCAGGAAATGAATAATACAATAAGCAACCTACAAAGTGAGCTGACAGCAGCAAAAGAGGAGAATAAAACCCTTAAAGAGGACAATACTGAGACAGAGGCTCAGATAATCATTCAAAGAGAAGATGAAAATGGTACATTAGAAGGGACTGCCATCGTACAAGCAACATTCTCAGAAATGCTAAAAAAGAACAAGGAAGTAATGTTCACAATGAGGGAAGTAGCCATGAAAGCAGCCACCTCACAGGAAGCAGCAAAGGTCACTAGGCAACTGCTGGAAAGAAAAAAATCAGTGGTAACTGTGGGTATTAAAGAGCAGTAAGGCTCCAATCAGACAGAAAGGAATGATAAGGACGGAGCAGCAGCGAATGAAATACTAAGGAGGCTTGAGATGAAAGGGACTGAAGATAGAATTTAGAAGGTTTTCAGGATGGGCTGGTACAACAAGGCCAGAGACCGTGTGTTAAAGAGAGTGTTTGCAAACGAGGCCACAAAGGATAAAATTCTAACAAGGAAGAGCCGCCTGCAATATGTGGGAGAATTCAAAAAAAGTATTTCTCCAGAGGGACATGACAAGGAAAGAGAGAGCCATGGCTACTGAAGCAAGGAAGAAGCGCAGGGCAAGAGGAGAAAACCAGGAGAACACAGCTCCCAACGCAACATTCCCAGGGGTGAGGGGGTAACCCCCACAACCAGCAACCCAGTAACACCAGAGGGGAGGGCAACTCCACCACCCTCCTCTGCATAGAAACCTCCCCCTACCCCGAACCCTCCCTGCCCCTACTCAAATGTTCAGCTAACTCTCCCTCCCCCCTCAACCCACTCCAACTCTGTTACCCCTTCCCTACTCCCACCATATCCCCCTTCCCCCCTTTCCCCTACTGTCCTCCCTCCCCCCTTCATCCCATACCCTCCCTGTCACCCCTTCACTTGACCCCCCTCACTCCAGAATCCTCTGAGACCCCTTTACCCACCCTACAAATCCTCATGCCCATGGAACAGCTTCCCCTATCAGCCAAACGCTCACCAAGAAGGGAACATGAGAAGGGACATAAGAAAGTGACTCTCAAGGCAATGTACACTAACATAGATGGGATTACAAATAAAACAAATAAACTTGGAGAATGGGTATTTGAAGAAAACCCAGACATAATAGCACTCACAGAAACAAAGCTAACGAAAACCATAACAAATGCAGTGTTTCCACAGGACTACTGTGTTGTGAGGAAAGAGAGAGAAGGAAGAGGAGGTGGTGGTGTAGCTCTGTTGGTAAGAAAAGGCTGGGATTTTGAGGAGATGGTTATTCAGGGCTGTGAAGGTTTCAGTGACTACATAACAGGTACAATGGCAACTGGAGGACAAAAAATTATAGACGCAGTCATATATAACCCGCCACCAAATGACAGAAGACCCAGACAGGAATATGATAGAAACAACATGGCCACCATTAACTTAATAGAGAGAACAGCGCCTCTCGCTAGTAGGAATGGATATGGACTACTAATCATGGGGACTTCAACCATGGGAAGATAGATTGGGAGAACAGAGACCCGTATGGATGACCAGATACATGGAGAGCTAAGCTGCTGGACGCAGCAACAAGAAACTTTCTAAGCCAACACATCAAGGGACCGACAAGAATGAGAGGGGAGGATGAACCAGCTATGCTTGATCTGATATTTACCCTCAATGAGTGGGATATAAGGGAAGTTAAGATGGAAGCCCCCTTGGGAACGAGTGATCACAGTGTATTGATCTTTGACTACTTGGTAGAGCTAGGACTTATCTCCCCCAAAAAAGAACTAGAAAACAAAAGGCTGGCATACCGAGAGGGGAATTATGAGGGGATGAGAAGTTTCCTAAAGGATATACCATGGGACACAGACCTCAGAGCTAAGTTTGTACAAGACATGATGGACTATGTCACCCAAAAGTGTCAGGAGGCAGTAAACAGGTTTATACCCGGCTCAAAGTGAAAAATCCGAGAAGCAAAAGAAGAATCCATGGTTTAACAGGGCATGTATGGAAGCAAAGGAACTGAACAAAAGGGCGTGGAGGAACTTCGAAAATAACAACACCAGAAAGCAGAGAGAGATACCAGAGAACCAGGAATGAGTATGTTAGTGTGAGAAGGGAAGCAGAGAAAAATTATGAAAATGATATAAATGATCCAAAGCTACTCCACAGCCACATCAGGAGGAAAACAAACAGGTCTTCACAATAGAACATGGTTAGGTCACTGTACTAGGAGAGGGGGCAGTAAACCAGGCGGCCTTAGAATGGTTCCAATTTTCGAGAGATGAGGTCAAGAGACACCTGTTGGATCTGGATGTGAGAAAGGCTGTTGGTCCAGACGGTATCTCACCATAGGTATTGAAAGAGTGTGCAGAGGCACTCTGTTTGCCACTCTCCATAGTGTATAGTAGGTCACTATGTTACCAGAAATTTGGAAGGCCGCTAATGTGGTCCCAATATACAAAAAGGGTGACAGACAAGAGGCACTGAACTATAGGCCAGTGTCCTTAACTTGTATACCATGCAAAGTGATGGAGAAGATCATGAGAAAAAATCTAGTAACACATCTGGAGAGAAGAGACTTCGTGACAAATCATCAACATGGTTTTCAGTGAGGGTAAATCTTGCCATTCAGGCTTAATAGAATTCTTCAATCAAGTGACAAAGATTAAGCAAGAAAGAGAACGCTGGGTGGAGGGCATTTTTTTTGGACTGTAGGAAAGCCTTTGACACAGTCTCCCATAAGAGGCTGGTACATAAGCCGGAGAGACAGGCAGGAGTAACTGGTAAAGTGCTACAGTGGATAAGAGAACACCTAATAAATAGGAAGCAAAGAGTCACAGTGAGGGGTGAGACCTCAGATTGGCGTGAAGTCACCAGTGGAGTCCGGCAGGGTTCTGTACTCGGTCCTATCCTGTTTCTGATATACGTAAACGTTCTCCCGGAGGGTATAGACTCATTCCTCTCAATGTTTACTGACGATGCCAAAATTATGAGAAGGATTAAGACAGAGGAGGACTAATTGAGGCTTCATGAAGACCTAGACAAACTAAAGAATGGTCGAACAAATGGTTGTTAGAGTTTAACCCAAGCAAATGTAATGTAATGAAGATAGGTGTAGGGACCAGAAGGCCAGTTACAAGGAATCATTTGGGAGATGAAATTCATCAAGAGTCAGAGAGAGAGAAAGATAGATCTGGGGGGGGGGGGTCATATCACGCCAGACCTGTCCCCTGAAGCCCATATCATAAGGATAACATCAGCAGCCTATAACAGGTTGGCAAACATAAGAACGGCATTTAGACACTTGTCCAAGGAATCATTCAGAACTTTCTATACCACCTATGTCAGACCAATCGTGGAGTATGCAGCCCCAGCATGGAGTCCATATCTAGTCAAGCATAACATTAAACTGAAAAAAGTTCAAAGATTTGCCACTAGACTAGTACCCGGGCTGAGAGGTATAAGCTATGAGGAGAGACTACGGGAATTAAACTCATGTTGCTAGAAGACAGAAGAGTTAGGAGGGATATGATCACCACGTACAAGATTCTCAGAGGAATTGACAGGATAGATAAAGACAGAGCTATTTGACACAAGGGGCACACGCATTAGGGGACACAGGTGGAAATTGAGTGCCCAAATAAGTGACAGAAATATTAGAAAGAATTTTTTTTAGTGTCAGTGGCTGACAAATGGAATGCATTAGGTAGTGATGTGGTGGAGGCTGACTCCATACACAGTTTAAAGTGACATGATAGAGTCCAATAGGCTCAGGAACCTGTACACCTGTTGATTGACGGTTGAGAGGCGGGACCAAAGAGCCAGGGCTCAACCCCCACAAGCACAAGTAGGTAAGTACACACACACACACACACACACACACACACACACACACACACACATCTCGAGGTCGATGGGAGGTGGACTCGTCGTGCCGCGCTCGTCAATAAGGCTTCATATTTCGGGACATCAGAGGGATACGAGGGAAATTCAGTGTTCAGTGATAATGCAAAGTGCAACACACCAATTAGAAACTAACAAATTTATGGATTGTGTCCGATAGTGCAATTAGACAAGATCAGCGGTACGACATCAGTGCCTGGACAAGCACGTGGGCCACTGATGGTCAGAGTGTACACAACTAGATGTGATAGTGAAGATCATAACAAATAGTGAATAGGATAATGAAGAAGGGATTCTAAACGTGTAGCATTAGAACTATATCGGTGCTAAGGGGAACAAGAAGCAGATTACTGGTGATATATAGCGTCAAGTTGGAGGGACCTACGTCTGGCAGCGGCGTGGATGGAGACTAGCAGGCCTACGAGGAGTAAACAAGACTGTCAACAGTGTTTTTAACACCTGTTTGTGCTGTGGGATGTTTTAAATTGGCGGTAAGGTAAGGCCTCTCAAAAAGTCAGTCAAACGGTGTACAGTGTTATTGCATTTTAATAGTTAGTCTGGGATATAAGTTAACAAACGGAAACGAACCTCAAGGGAAACATTCGGCTCATGTGGGAACTAGTTTGTGGCACCCAAGTGTGAAAAAAACACTACGCCCTGCACCAAGGCAACTCCCTCCCCCCTACTATCACCCTCCCACCATAGCACCAACAGTAAACACAGAGCTTCCAAACCATTGGGCCCAAACCCTCCAATAACCCTCCCACTCTAATCCGCCCCATCCCCTCCCTCTTTCCCCCCACCTCCCATACACACAAAGACACATACCTACCTACCTACCTCCCTCCCTCCCTCCCTCCCTCTCCCTCCCTCCCTCCCTCTCCCTCCCTCCCTCCCTCCCTCCCTCCCTCCCTCCCTCCCTCCCTCCCTCTCCCTCCCTCCCTCCCTCTCCCTCCCTCTCTCTATCTCTCCCTCTCTCCCTCCCTCTCTCTCTCTCTCTCTCTCTCTCTCCCTCTCTCCCTCTCTCCCTCTCTCCCTCTCTCCCTCTCTCTCTCTCTCTCTCTCTCTCTCTCTCTCTCTCTCTCTCTCTCTCTCTCTCTCTCTCTCTCTCTCTCTCTCTCTCTCTCTCTCTCTCTCTCTCTCTCTCTCTCTCTCTCTCTCTCTCTCCCTCCCTCCCTCCCTCTCTCCCTCTCTCCCTCCCTCCCTCTCTCCCTCTCTCCCTCTCTCTCTCTCTCTCTCTCTCTCTCTCGCCATATTTTCGGTATAAAAAGTTTGAATATGAAACTGCAAATAGGTGCAGAGAGCCAGAATTCGACTCAAAAATGACGCTCAGGAGTTAAATTTCCGACATTTTTAGATATTTGGAAAACTGTACAGGGGTTTGGGCAAAATATGACACATCACTGTTTTCAGGAATTGGCATATTTTCGGTAAAAAAAATTGGTAATTTGTAACTGAAAATAATTGCAGAGAGCCAGAATTCGGCTCAAAAATGTAGCTTAGGAGTTAAATTTCCAACATTTCAGATATTTTGAAAACAGCAGGGGGAGGGGGGCAAAATATGACCCTTATTCCTTTTCAGTAATTGGCATATTTTTGGTAAAAAAATAATAATTTGAAACTGCAAATAGGAACAGAGATCCAGAATTCGACTCAAAAATGACGCTCTGGAGTCATATATCCGACATTTTAGATATTTTGAAAACTGCAGGGGGGTTTGGGAGAAATATGACCCATCGCCGTTTTCAGTAATTGGCATATTTTTGGTATAAAAAGTCGGAATTTGAAACTGCAAATAGGTGCAGAGAGCCAGAATTCGGCGCGAAAATGACGCTCTGGAGTCAAATTTCCTACATTTAAAAAATTTTGAAAACTGCAGGAGGATTTGGAAAAAAATATGACCCATCGCCGTTTTCAGTAATTGGCATTAATGACGCTCAGGAGTCAAATTACCGAAATATTAGATATTTTGAAAACTGCAGTTGGGTTTGGGCAAAATATGACCCATCGATGTTTTCCGAAACAGGCTTTTTCGGCTTAAAAATGACTCTCAGTAGTCAAATTTCAGATATTTTGAAAACTGCAAGGGGGTTTGGGCAAAATATGTTCCATCGCCGTTTAGAGTAATTGGCATATTTTATGTATAAAAAATAATAATTTGAAACTGCAAATAGGTTCAGAGAGCCAGCATTCGGCTCACAAATGACGCTCAGGAGTCAAATATCCGACATTTCAGATATTTTAAAAATTGCAGTGGGGGTTTGGACAAAACATGACCCATCACGGATTAAGTAATTGGCATATTTTCGGTATAAAATGTCTTAATTTGAAACTGCAAATAGGTGCAGAGAGCCAGAATTCGGCTCAAAAACGACGCTCAGGAGTCAAATTACGGACATTTTAGATATTTTGAAAACTTCAGGGGGGGTTTGAGCAAAATATGACCCATCTTCCGAAATATGACCCATTTGGCATATTTTCGGTAAAAAAAGTCTTAATTTGAAACTGCAAATAGGTGCAGAGATCCAGAATTCCGCTCAAAAATGACACTCAAGAGTCAAATTTCAACATTTTAGATATTTTGAAACTGCAGTGGGGTTTGGACAAAATATGACCCTTAGCCGTTTTCAGTAATTGGTATATTTTCGGAATAAAAGGTAATAATTTGAAACTACAAATAGGTGCAGAGATCCAGAATTCGGCTCTAAAATGACGGTCAGGAGTCAAATTTCGACATTTTAGAAATTTTGAAAAGTACCTTACCTTGAGGTTACCTTGAGGTGCTTCCGGGGCTTAGTGTCCCCGCGGCCCGGTCGTCGACCAGGCCTCCTGGATGCTGGACTGATCAACCAGGCTGTTAGGCGGCTGCTCGCAGCCTGACTTATGAGTCACAGCCTGGTCACTACGGGGGGATTTGGGCAAAATATAACCCATTGCCGATTCAGTAATTGGCATATTTTAGGTATAAAAAGTCATTATTCAAAACTGCAAATAAGTGCAGAGAGCCAGAATTCGACTAAAAAAACGCACTCAGGAGAAAAATTTCCAATATCAGATATTTTGAAAAATAGCACAAGGGTTTGGGCAAAATATGACCAATCGCCATTTTCAGTAAATGGCATATTTTCGGCATAAAAGGTAGGAATTTTAAATTGCAAATAGGTGCAAAGAGCCAGAATTCGACTCAAAAATGACATTCAGGAGTCAAATTTCAGACATTTCAGATAATTTGAAAACTGCAAAGGGGTTTGGGCAAAATATGACCTATCGCTGTTTTCTGTAATTGGAATATTTTCGGTATAAAAAGTACTAATTTGAAACGGCAAATAGGTGCAGAGATCCTGAATTCTGCTCAAAAATGACGCCCAGGAGTCAAATATCCGACATTTCAGATATTTTAAACACTGCAGAGGGGTTTGGACAAAATAAGACCCATCGCCGTTTTCAGTAACTGGCATATTTTTGTTATAAATATTTGTAATTTGAAATTGCAAATAGGTGCAGAGATCCTGAATTCAGCTAAAAAATGACGCTCAGGAGTCAAATTTCCGAGTTTTTAGATATTTTGAAAACTGCAAGGGGGTTAGGGTAAAATATGACCCATCGCCGATTCAGTAATTGGCATATTTTCGGTATAAAAAGTCATAATATGAAACTGCAAATAGGTGCGGAGAGCCAGAATTCGGCTCAATAATGACGCTCAGGAGTCAAATTTCCGAGTTTTAAGATATTTTGAAAACTGCAAGAGAGGTTAGGGTAAAATATGACCCATCGCTGATTCAGTAATTGGCATATTTTCGGTATAGAAAGTCATAATATGAAACTGCAAATAGGTGCAGAGAGCCAGAATTCGGATAAAAAATGACGCTCATGAGTTAAATTTCCGACATTTTAGATAATTTGAAAACTGCAGTGAGGTTTGGGCAAAGTATGATCCATCGTCGTTTTCAGTAATTGGCATATTTTCGGTAAAAAAAAAGTCTTAATTTGAAACTGCAAATAGGTGCAGAGATCCAGAATTTCGCTCAAAAATGACGCTCAAGAGTCAAATTTCGACATTATAGATATTTTGAAAACTGCAGTTGGTGTGGGATATTTGGGCTTGACTCAATTTATTTAATTATTAAATTAATGAAATCAATTACGAAGGACCACCCGCTTTTAAGAAAAGAGGGAAACTAATAAAAAATGATCATAAGAAACACAAGGAAGAACCAGTGTCTATGGATAAATATTAGAAAGCATAATCACTTAAATAATTAATGGGCTGTTGGTTAATTAACTTAAGTCAGAGCCTCAAACACCTACATTGGGGGGGTATTGCTAGAACTTCATATACGTCCAGGAACTAGTGTGGTTCGTACACCAGTTCATTGTTTGATGAATAATATTGTGACCAAAATATTAAAGAATCAATAGGAGATTACCACCAAAAATTAAAGAGATTATTAGCATTAGAAAGTAATCATCTAAATAAACACATATTATCTCCAGTGTACATGAAGAGTATTCAATTAGATAGAATCATGAACAAATAGCAAAAATTGGAGTAATTAAATGTGTACAAAAAGTCTTAGCTTAAAGACGATTTCTATGACATCATTCAAGCCTCGTCCTCGTGATCTCAGGAATTCCTCGTAGAAGCCCTTAGAGGTGAATAACATGAATGTAGGTAACAGCTCGTTGACTCCTCACATACGAGCTGTAATTTAAGGGATATTACGTAGCATTGAACTAGGCTACTTAAATCTCAATATTCATGAAATATAAAATAAAAATTAGTGCGGTACTAACGTTGGATTTTTTGTAGTCGTTCGATATATTACGACAGGCTGCCCACGACATATACGATGTCTAATGATGCATCAAAAAAGAACTATATACTTATCGAAAGGTGCAAATTATGCTGAAGCCTGCCAGTATCGCGTCTCAGGCTCAAACTTCCACAATGTCGTACACATGGTTGATAGCTTGGCTTGAATATCGACGCGTTATTAGTTGACCGAGCACTGCAGATCACGTAGAACAATAATAATTCATTCTGGGTTGAGTATCAGTGTAATTCTTGCTGATAATCTCAACGTCACGTGTCTCAGACTCTGACGCCACGACCTTTGTTGCTCAATTCTGCAACACGAGTACACCACACACACACACAATGGCGTCTCCTTTCCCTCTTCAACCCGCGTCCCGCATTCACCACAGAAATTATTTATCACGAATAATATTATTTCGCGCGATTGTGGCTGAAAGACTTTAATAAAGACTGGGTTGTAATTTTAGGGATTTAAATATTATTACTTTCTCGTCTTATGGTGGTAAACAAGAAATGGAGAAGATTTTAGTTTTCTCCATGAAATTCACGCGTGACGGAAAATTTCTTACTTGATAACAATTGTAGCTAAAACTCTCGATTTAGAATTATCTGGGAGTTATGTTATCCATAAATAATTATCACACGGAATACTGATGATTTTAGAGAATCACATTTAATTCTCTAACACACTGGCTATAAATGTGTTTAACTAGATATAATCTGACGCAATACTGGTGCTTGGTTTCGTAAGAATTCCAGTATCCATATGCAGATATAATAGTTAGTTTATGTGAACATTACTGTTAGTAAGTTTTAGTAACTACTGAAATTAGTATATTTTAATACTGATTTATTATAATACAATAGTATTGTATTAGTGTTGGAAATTTCCAACATAACTCCGGGGGGAGATTTCTCGGGTCGCAGTGCAATGTTGAGTACTGACATACCTATCCCGAAGTTAGTATTAATGTTAATATGTTAGTATGTTAGTACACACACATAACGGATGTCCCGTAATTGTCAAGGACATGCCAGAAACTTAAGTCTTGCAAAGAAGTTCATGTTGAATGGAACATGTTATTGGAAATCATCTAAAGTTAATGACTAATAAAGCCTACAATGAACTCTGGGACTGGTGTCGCTATGACATGTAATGTTTTTGTTACTAAGTCTTAAAGTTTTGTAAACTCTCAGATACTCTAGACGAAATAATGTTATTATTAATAGCCTATACAACAAATTAAGATTTAAATCATACAATTTAAAGTAACTGAGAATCCACTGTGATGAGAACGTTCTGGGTCATTGTGACTTGTAACGATTTGTTACTTGACATCACAACACAGTATCATCATGATTACTTAAATTGGATGGGAAATTATTTGCTCTTGGTCGAAGCTATAATAGGCTTGTAGTTTCCGTTTGCATTGTTGAGCAGCAGCTCTAGTAGGGCGGTTGCTCGGTGGATCAGAGTTGTTGTCCTAGGAAACTGTTGGTGAAGCTGGTTCTGGTAACCACTCTCGTTCTGCTAATTCGAGAGGTACCAACTTCTCTAAGGTTTTTAGGGTAGTGTTGAATCGGCATAAAACCTTGACTACTCTCAGGATGCCTTGGTGATCTGGGTGGATAGCAACAATTTTGCCTATGGGCCACTCGGACCTTGGTCCATCACTGTCAACCAATACTAGGTCTCCTGGTTTAAGTTGTACTTTATTATAGGGACTCGAAGCTCCGTAGTGGTACTCTCGTAGAGCTGTGAGGTACTCTCGAGTCCACACCTCATTCCACCTTTCAATTACTCTTGAAAGATGTTGGTAACTTTCTACTAAGTCACTCCTGGTTACATGTGAAGGGTCGACGGGGTCCTCTTCTGCCAAAGGTATTAGAGGGCTCAGCAGGCCTCCATGTATTAAGTGTGAGGGACTCAGAGGTTCTCTCTGTGAGAAATGATCTGATAGGTATGTTAATGGGCGATTGTTGACTCGCTCCTCGATTTCCACGACAAGTGTTTTTAGTTCGGAGTAACTATTTTTCTGTCGATGCAAGGTCTTCCTAAAACACTTCTTGACAGTTCCTATCATACGTTCGTAGAACCCACCTTGCCAGGGGGCTCTGGGAGCTATAAATTTCCAGTGGCATTGTCGTCTCTGTAGGACTGACTGCACTTCTGGATGATTCCATACCTCTCGCAGACAGGCTTCTCCTGCTACAAAATTTGAACCATTGTCTGATATCATTAGTTTGGGACAGGATCTGCGAGCTGCAAATCTACGAAAAG
Organism: Procambarus clarkii; assembly: GCF_040958095.1. Taxonomy (NCBI): domain Eukaryota; kingdom Metazoa; phylum Arthropoda; class Malacostraca; order Decapoda; family Cambaridae; genus Procambarus; species Procambarus clarkii. The sequence goes on from NC_091199.1 coordinate 35,116,465, forward strand.
CTTGGATGAAGGCTTCAGCACTCATGTCCGAAGTTACTTCTAGATGTACGCCTCGCGTGGTAGCACACGTGAAGAGGCAAATATAAGCTTTCACTGGTATCTTATCTGGATTGCCAGTGAGAAGTATGGCTCCTGTGTAATCGACACCAGTGGTCTCAAAGGGACGAAGATGAACTACTCTTTCTTCAGGGAGTGGTGGAGGTCCTGGGTAAGGACACACTCGAGCATCGTATCTTTTGCAGATCACACAGAATTTAATAATTGATTTGACTGTTTGACGACCTTGAGGAAGCCAATATTTTTGTCTAAGGTCGGTGAGAGTGTCTAACACTCCACCATGCAAAGTACCATATTGATGGTGATGTAAAACTAGAAGTTTGGTAATGATGTTGTGACGTGGTAGAAGGATTGGATTCTATGTATCCAGATCAATTTTGGCATGAAGTAAACGTCCTCCACACCTTAATATATTATGAGTGTTGGCATCAGGAGGGCCTCGTAGCCTGGTGGATAGCGCGCAGGACTCGTAATTCCGTGGCACGGGTTCGATTCCCGCACGAGGCAGAAACAAATGGGCAAAGTTTCTTTCACCCTGAATGCCCCTGTTACGTAGCAGTAAATAGGTACCTGGGAGCTAGTCAGCTGTCACGGGCTGCTTCCTGGGTGGAAAGGCCTGGTCGAGGACCGGGCCGCGGGGACACTAAAAGCCCCGAAATCATCTCAAGATAACCTCAAGATCATACCAGATACCTAGAGACTTGGTTAATTTATCTGGAAGATTTTCATATTCACTTCCATATGTCTCTTGCTGGGCACGTTTGATCCAGTAGAGGATAGGATTGGGAAACTTATGTCTGATTCCTATCTTAGCAAGAAAGTCAAACACATGTGCTGTCACTCTTAATAACTTACTCAAGTTAGAATAATTGTGAGGATTAATAACTAAGATTCGATGAGGTTCTGGTTCTTTCATGGGAGTAGTGATATTGGTCACTATGACTTGTGGCTTTTGTTTGGGCCACTGACCACTAATAAGCCATGAAGGTCCATTAAGCCACATCGAAGACTTGATAAGTTGTTTTAGTGTCAATCCTCGAGATAAGTAATCTGCAGGATTGTCCTTAGTGGGAACATGTCTGAATTTATATCCAGCAGATAATTCATAAATTTCCCTAACACGATTACTAACGTAGGGAGTTTTATTGTTGTTGTTTCTTACCCATTGTAAGACTGCCTCATTGTCTGACCACACGACAATCTCACCAAAGTGGATATTATTGAGTGTCTTGGTCAGGCAATGAGCCAATCTTACTCCCACCAGCAATGCAGTTAACTCCATTTGAGGTAAAGATCTCTTCTTAATGGGAGCAACTCTTGCTTTAGATGTGAACAAAATTGATTCTGCACTATTGACTAAGTAGGATACAGCGCCATACGCTTTACCAGAGGCATCGCAAAAAACGTGCAAATTTGTGGGCAAGTTTTGTCCTGAAGCATTACGAGGAAATTTCAAAACACTTAGCTGATTGAAATCTGTTGTGAGTATCTGCCATTTAGCTTGCAACTCAATTGGCAACGTATCATCCCATCCCATATGTTTCTGCCAGCATTCCTGCATTAGGAGTTTGCCCCTTATTAATATAGGACTAAGTAAGCCTAAAGGGTCAAATGGTTGACTGACATACGAGAGTAATTTTCTCATGGTAAGGGATGAATTATCGGTTTGTACTGACTTGACATTCATCTCGTCAGTACTTGTGTTCCATTCCACACCCAGAACTTTTAATTGATTAGGCACCTGATAACCCGGAAACTCTTTCTCGATTATCTGGTTTAATGATTTATTATTTGAGGTCCATGATTGTAGTGGCATATTGGCTCCTAACAACTCACGGTTAGCTTCATGGTAGATTTCTACCAAATTGGATTGATCATTTGTAGTTCCCTGGAAATTATCGACATACAAGTTGTCACTGATTTCTGCCTTATAAGGGCTATTTGACTTCCTCAAATGTGTATCTAATGTTGCTTGAAGTAGAAACGGGGAGGAAGTCGCTCCGAATAGCACTGAGGCAAAACGATAAGTTATGATATCACTGTTAGGATCCAGTGGGTCCTTAATCCAGAGAAACTTGGTGTAATTACGATCCTCCTCTTGTAAACCTACTCTAAGGAAAGCTTTACTGATATCAGCAGTATAAGCAAAAATACCAGTACGGAATCGTAATAACACATCATGTAGCCTTTGTGTTAGGCTAGGTCCCGTTTGGTGACATTCATTCAAAGACACACTGTTTGGCTTCACTTTAGCACTACAGTTGAAGACAATACGTATTGGTGTCGTCAATGAATCTTTCACCACAGCGTGATGAGGTAAATAGTGACCTGTTTTTCGGTCATCATTATCAACAACTTCGATAAATTTACTGTTGAGTTGTTGTTGGATTAGTTGATGATACATGTTCAGTTTGTCTGGCTGCTTCTTCAGTCGTGTTAATTGAGACTGTAATTGTGAGGCTGCCATGAAATAATTAACTGGAAGTTGTGGATGATTCAACTTCCATGGTAGTCTCACCCAGTATTGTTTATCTTTATAGACAACTGTATCCAGATATTGCTGGTAATTCCACATATCATCAGGGCTTGGTTGTTCAGGGATAATACCTAAAGTGTCTAAATCCCACAGACGATGTACAGGTGGATCAGACTCAATATCTTCAGATATTTCTCTGAAATGTAGGGGTGACTGTTCCAAGCCTAGTCACGCCACTATTGTATTGTTAGATTGTTGGTTGGTTGACGCTGGATTTTGTTGGAAAAGCACCGGTCCAGTAAGCAATTTGCCTCCAGCAGATGACAACAAATTCATTCCGTGTTATCTGGTGCATCCCGTTATAAATTTATAATAATGGTCAGCGCCTATAAGTATTCCAACATCAGTGAGGCAGTCAGAATTTATTTTGTAGTCTGCTAGCCTCATGCGGTTTCGTTTAAGATATTTCGCAGTGCGAGCTAATCCTGTGACCTGCAGGTCTGTAGGAAGTTTGTCTACTACTACCGCTTGTATTGGACTAGTGGAAGATCCAGGTCTCACTAATACCTTAACTACTTGGTATTCACGAGGTCCACTATTAGTCAAGAAACCAGAAATATTCAATCTCACACTTTTGGCAGGTTTTAATTTTAACTGCTCGACTAATTGTTGTGTAATGAAGGTTTTCTGTGATCCTTGGTCGAAAAGACCTCTAGTGTTAACTCTGGATTTCCTGTTAATTAATCTAAGTTGAGCTGTAGGCAGAGTGGTATTATTGCCTGACTCAGTAGCAAGTACATTTATTTCTTGATGTACCTTGCAATATTGTACTGTGGTAGAATTCGTGGAATTCTCCCCAGTTGTCATAGATTGGGTATAAGTTTTTCTACACAAGGCATAATGATGTATACCTTTGTTGCATCTACTGCATGAACGTAGTTGCACTACACATTTACTGGGATCATGAGAGCCCATGCACTTAGTGCACCTGTGTATTTCTTGTAACCGTTTAATCCTGGTATTAAAGTTAGGATAAACAGTGCATTGGTAGGTGGCATGTTCTTGACTACAGAACAGACACCTTATCTCTCTGGTTGACTTTGTCCCTTTAGTAGACAAGTCATTGGTTACACCAGAAGGAGATACTGAATAAGTACCTACATTACCACTCCCTTTTCCAGTGGATGGAGCAGTCCTAGGTTTAAATTTATTAGACTTATTTAGAGTCGTTTTGGGTTTGACTGAAGTGTCAATATGAGCTGAGTTACGATGGGAGTTAGTAGAGAAGTTTGAAACACTTTTCCCATCTTGGTTGGCTCTTTGTCTTTCGACTAAGGTATGTAGACCTTCTGTAATTTCTTTCAAGATCAGAAAGGTTTTATTGTACATAGTACACAATTTATCTAAGGTTTCTCTTGGCAATTTTCGCCTAACAACTACTTTGGTCATCCATTCAGCTGTCTGAATTTGGACTTTAAGGCTTAAGGCCTTGAGTAAAGATTCTAACTCTAGCCTGAAAGTTTGGAGAGAATCTGTAGAATTATTAGCAGATGGTAAATCTAGTAATTTTGAACTAAGACAGTAATAGTTCTCTCCTTGTTATCGTAGTTGGTTTTGAGCAATTGAACAGCTAGGGTGTAACCATCACTGGTCAGTGTTATATTAGAGATTACTTTCAAGGCTTCATTTCGTAACAAGCCTTGTAAATAAGTGAATTTGGTTGTTTGAGGATGTTGACTTTAGAGTCTACTGCATCCACGAATTTACTTCAGAAATCATCCCAACTTTCATTCTCGTTACCAGAGAATGTGGGTATGTTGATTTGAGGTAATTTGACATCAGGATCTGTATGTGCAGTAGAAGGTATTGTTAATTTGTTTTTAGCAATTTGCTTTTTAAAGGGTTGAAGCTTAACCTGTATATCATCTTCATACTCGGCTAAGTCATTTACAATATCCTCAAGTTCACTATTACCTATAGAAGTTGAGTGAAGTTCTGTCAAATACAGATTCATATGTTGCTTAATATGGGCGAATTTGCTTTCAGCAACTTGAAGTAAATCTTCTAATTCAAAGTAGTCAACAGGTGACTGTTGTGACAGATTTTGACATTTAGTAATCTGTCGGGTCAAATGACCTTTCAGACCGATAAGGGTCCTTTTCATTTTCTCAGCCGTTTCCATTATGGTGGGTAAAGGCTGGTTTGACAGTAAATAGTTGTTACTGAGATAACTGGGATGTTGACTCATTCAATGGAGTTCAATATCAATATTAATAGCCTAATATATTTGAATAGACAGCAGCACTCAAAATGTATACACACAAAATAATGAGTACAAGAAGAAATAATATGGATATACTCTAATCAGAGTTATCTCAAGGTTTAATCCCACCCTTGATAGGGTCAGCACAAATGAATAATATATGTACTACTAACTAGCTCAAGCCTAGTCGTGAGAATTTCTACCTAAGAAACTACAAATTTATTTAGTCTGTGTTTGTGCCAAATTCAGCACAATCACAGCCTAAATTCCTACCTAATAAAGGTTGGCAAAGATTATTGTGGTGCAGTAATGTGAATATATAGTTGTGCTGTATTTTTGTTTTTTTTGGATTATATAGTTTATAGAAATGTGCCACTTGCACACACAAGTGAAAACAATTATGTACAGTTAATTTTGGCTTGCTAGCCACAGCCGTTTGTGATAATTGATTGTGTTGATCAATTTGTCAACTACATGTGACCTAGACTCACCTGACAGGTGTACACCATCTCTTGCCAGGTTTTGCCTGTATGGTCTGGCTGTAAATTGGATATAAGTGGCATCCAATCCTACTCGTTTTTTCAGCCTAAAGTTTATGTATTTGGCAGCTCTCTGGTAATATTCTGGTGTTACTCCCCAACGATTATCATTACTCAGTTGGCGAGGTTCCACTAATGTGAATACTACCGAATTTGCTGATGAGTTTAAATGAAGAAATTATGGTTTTAAGGTGATTAATCACCTCAGCTGGATGACGAGTAGGATGGATGTCATTACCACCTAAATAAATAATAGTTAGATGGTGAGGCCACTCTAACGTAGGTGTTAGTGTGGAATTGTTATTAAAGTTATGAGCTGTTGCTCCTGGTGACCTAAAGATTCTTACTTCAGTATGAGGTATAGGTCTAAGTGTTGTGGGTAATTGACTGTGTCCCACGAGTGCTACCTTATACATGAGGTATAAGTAGCAATGAATTGGTGTGAATTAGGCTAACCTCTGTGTTACTCTGTCAGTAGACACGGTTAATTAATGGGGTTAGTCTAGACTACTTCACACGATGATTAGTTATTACTAATTAGTATGTATTTATTTATATTTATGTTTATCCGGTTCGATAAGGACCATAATGTGGGATATCTGGGCTTGACTGAATTTATTTAATTATTAAATTAATGAAATCAATTACGAAGGACCACCCACTTTTAAGAAAAGAGGGAAACTAATAAAAAGTGATCATTAGAAACACAAGGAAGAACCAGTGTCTATGGATAAATATTAGAAAGCATAATCACTTAAATAATTAATGGGCTGTATGGTTAATTAACTAAAGTCAGAGCCTCAAACACCTACATTGGGGGGGTATTGCTAGAACTACATATACGTCTAGGAACTAGTGTGGTTCGTACACCAGTTCATTGTTTGATGAATAATATTGTGACCAAAATATTAAAGAATCAATAGGAGATTACCACCAGAAATTAAAGAGATTATTAGCATTAGAAAGTAATCATCTAAATAAACACATATTATCTCCAGTGTACATGACGAGTATTCAATTAGATAAAATCATGAACAAATAGCAAAAATTGGAGTAATTAAATGTGTACAAAAAGTCTTAGCTTTAAGACGATTTCTATGACATCATTCACGCCTCGTCCTCGTGATCTCAGGATCTCCACGTAGAAGCCCTTAGAGGTGAATAACACGAATGTAGGTAACAGCTCGTTGACTCCTCACATACGAGCTGTAATTTAAGGGATATTACGTAGCATTGAACTAGGCTACTTAAATCTCAATATTCATGAAATATAAAATAAAAATTAGTGCGGTACTAACGTTGGATTTTTTGTAGTCGTTCGATATAACGACAGGCTGCCCACGACATATACGATCTCTAATGATGCATCAAAAAAGAACTATATACTTATCGAAAGGTGCAAATTATGCTGAAGCCTGCCGGTATCGCGTCTCAGGCTCAAACTACCACAATGTCGTACACATGGTTGATAGCATGGCTTGAATATCGACGCATTATTAGTTGACCGAGCACTGCAGATCACGTTGAACAATAATAATTCATTCTGGGTTAAGTATCAGTGTAATTCTTGCTGATAATCTCAACGTCACGTGTCTCAGACTCTGACGCCACGACCTTTGTTGCTCAATTCCGCAACACGAGTACACCACACACACACACACAATGGCGTCTCCTTTCCCTCTTCAACCCGCGTCCCGCATTCACCACAGAAATTATTTATCACGAATAATATTATTTCGCGCGATTGTGGCTGAAAGACTTTAATAAAGACTGGGTTGTCATTCTAGGGATTTAAATATTATTACTTTCTCGTCTTATGGTGGTAAACAAGAAATGGAGAAGATTTTAGTTTTCTCCATGGCATTCACGTGTGACGGTAAATTTCTTACTTGATAACAATTGTAGCTAAAACTCTCGATTTAGAATTATCTGGGAGTTATGTTATCCATAAATAATGATCACACGGAATACTGATGATTTTAGAGAATCACATTCAATTCTCTAACACACTGGCTATAAATGTGTTTAACTAGATTTAATCTGACGCAATACTGGTGCTTGGTTTCGTAAGAATTCCAGTATCCATATGCATATATAATAGTTAGTTTATGTGAACATTACTGATAGTAAGTTTTAGTAACTGCTGAAAATAGTATATTTTAATACTGATTTATTATAATACAATAGTATTGTATCAGTGTTGGAAATTTCCTACAGTTTGGTTTGGACAAAATATGACCCTTAGCCGTTTTCAGTAATTGGCATATTTTCGGAATAAAAGGTAAGAATTTGAAACTACAAATAGATACAGAGATCCAGAATTCGGCTCTAAAATGACGGCCAGGAGTCACATTTCGACATTTTAGATATTTTGAAAACTACCTTACCTTGAGGTTACCTTGAGGAGCTTCCGGGGCTTAGTGTCCTCGCGGCCCGGTCGTCGACCAGGCCCCCCTGGATGCTGGACTGATCAACCAGGCTGTTAGACGCGGCTGCTCGCAGCCTGACGTATGAGTCACAGCCTGGTCACTACGGGGGGGGGGGGGTTTGGGCAAAATATAACCCATTGCCGATTCAGTAATTGGCATATTTTAGGTATAAAAAGTCATAATTCAAAACTGCAAATAAGTGCAGAGAGCCAGAATTCGACTAAAAAAACGCACTCAGGAGTAAAATTTCCGATATCAGATATTTTGAAAACTGCACAAGGGTTTGGGCAAAATATGACCAATCGCCATTTTCAGTAATTGGCATATTTTCGGTATAAAAGGTAGGAATTTTAAATTGCAAATAGGTGCAAAGAGCCAGAATTCGACTCAAAAATGACATTCAGGAGTCAAATTTCAGACATTTCAGATATTTTGAACACTGCAGAGGGGTTTGGACAAAATAAGACCCATCGCCGTTTTCAGTAACTGGCATATTTTTGTTATAAAAATTTGTAATTTGAAACTGCAAATAGGTGCACAGATCCTGAATTCAGCTAAAAAATGACGCTCAGGTGTCAAATATCCGAGTTTTTAGATATTTTGAAAACTGCAAGGGGGTTAGGGTAAAATATGACCCATCGCCGATTCAGTAATTGGCATATTTTCTGTATAAAAAGTCATAATATGAAACTGCAAATAGGTTCAGAGAGCCATAATTCGGCTCAATAATGACGCTCATGAGTTCAATTTCCAACATTTTAGATATTTTGAAAACTGCAGGGGGGTTTGGGCAAAATAAGACAAATCGCAGTTTACAGTAATTGGCATATTTTCGGAACAAAAATTCGGAATTTGACACTGCAAATAGTTGCAAAGAGCTAGAATTCGGCTCAAAAATAACGCTCAGGAGTGAAATTTCCGACATTTCAGATATTTTTAGAACTGCACAGGGGTTTGGTCAAAATATGACCCATCGCCGTTTTAAGTAATTGGCATATGTTCGGTATAAAAAGTCATAATATTTAACTGCAAATAGGTGCAGAGAGCCAGAATTCGGATACAAAAATGACGCTCATGAGTTAAATTTCCGACATTTTAGATATTTTGAAAATTGCAAGTGGGTTTGGGCAAAATTTAACCCATCGCCGATTCAGTAATTGGTATATTTAAGGCATAAAAATTCATAATTCGAAACTTAAATAAAATAAGTGCAGAGATCCAGAATTCGGCTCAAAAATGACGCCGAGGAGTCAAATTTCCAACATTTCAGATATTTTAAAAACTAAAAGGGGAGGGGGGGGCTAAATATGACCCTTCGCCGTTTTCAGTAATTGGAATGTTTTCGGTATAAAAAGTCGTAATTTGAAACTGCAAATAGGTGCAGAGATCCAGAATTCGGCTAAAAAAAGACGCTCAGGAGTCATATTACCGACGTTTTAGAAATTTTGAAAACTGCAGTGGTGTTTGGGCAAAATATGACCCATAGCACTTTTCCGTGATTAGCATATTTTCGGTATCAAAAGTCGTAATTTGAAACTGCAAATACTCAGAGAGCCAGAATTCGGTTAAAAAATGACGCCCAGTAGTCAAATTTCCGACATTTTAGATAATTTGAAAATTGCAGGGAGGTTTGGGCAAATATGGTCCAACGTCGTTTTCAGTAATTGGCATATTTTCGGTATAAAAAATCGTAATTTGGAACAGCAAATAGGTTCAGAGAGCCAGAATTCGGCTCAAAAATGACGCTCAGGAGTTAAATTTCCGACATTTTTTGATATTTTGAAAACTGCAAGGGGGTTTGGGCAAATATGATCCATCGCCGTTTTCAGTAATTGGCATATTTTTGGTATAAAAATTCGTAATTTGAAACTGCAAATAGATGCAGAGAGCCAGAATTCGGCTAAAAAATGACGCCCATGAGTTAAATTTCCGACATTTTAGATAATTTGAAAACTGCAGGAGGTTTGCGCAAAATATGATCCATCGTCGTTTTCAGTAATAGGCTTATTTTCAGTATAAAAAGTCGGAATTTGAAACTGCAAATATAGTTGCAGAGAGCCAGAATTCGGCTCAAAAACAACGCTCAGGAGTCATATTACCGACATTTTATATATTTTTGAAAACTGCAGTGGGGTTTGGGAAAAATATGACTCTTCGCTGTTTTCAGTAATTGGCATATTTTCGGTTTAAAAGGTAGGAATTTCAAACTGCAAATAGGTGCAAAGAGCCAGAATTCAGCTTAAAATTGACGCTCAGGAGTCAAATATCCGACATTTCAGATATTTTAAAAACTGCAGAGGGGTTGTGGCAATAAATGACCCTTCGCCGTTTTCAGTAATTGGCATATTTTCGGTATAAAAAATCGTAATTTGAAATTGTAAATAGGTGCAGACAGCCAGAATTCGGCTCAAAAATGACGCTCAGGAGTCAAATTACCGACATTTTAGATATTTTGAAAACTTCAGGGGGGGATTGGGCAAAATATGACCCATCTTCCATTTCAGTAATTGGCATATTTTCGGTAAAAAAAAGTCCTAATTTGAAACTGCAAATAGGTGCAGAGATCCAGAATTCCGCTCAAGAGTCAAATTTCGACATTTTAGATATTTTGAAAACTGCAGTGGGGTTTGGGCAAAATATGACCCTTAGCCGTTTTCAGTAATTGGCATAGTTTCGGAATAAAAGGTAAGAAATTGAAACTACAAATAGGTGCAGAGATCCAGAATTCGGCTCTAAAATGACGGTCTGGAGTCAAATTTCGACATTTTAGATATTTGGAAACTACCTTACCTTCAGGTTACCTTGAGGTGCTTCCGGGGCTTAGTGTCCCCACGGCCCGGTCGTCGACGTGGCCTCCTGGTTGCTGGACTGATCAACCAGGCTGTTAGACGCGGCTGCTCGCAGCCTGACGTATGAGTCACAGCCTGGTCACTACGGGGGGATTTGGGCAAAATATAACCCATTCCCGATTCAGTAATAAGCATATTTTAGGTATAAAAAGTCATAATTCAAAATGGCAAATAAGTGCAGAGAGCCAGAATTCGACTAAAAAAAGACACTCAGGAGTAAAATTTCCGATATTTCAGATATTTTGACAACTGCACAAGGGTTTGGGCAAAATATGACCAATCGCCATTTTCAGTAATTGGCATATTTTCGGTAAAAAAGGTAGGAATTTTAAATTGCAAATAGGTGCAAAGACCCAGAATTCGGCTCAAAAATGACATTCAGGAGTCAAATTTCAGACATTTCAGATATTTTGAAAACTGCAAAGGGGTTTGGGCAAAATGTGACCTATCGCTGTTTTCCGTAATTGGCATATTTTCGGTATAAAAAGTACTAATTTGAATCGGCAAAATAGGTGCAGAGAGCCAGAATTCGGCTCAAAAATGACGCCCAGGAGTCAAATATCCGACATTCAGATATTTTGAACACTGCAGAGGGGTTTGGGCAAAATAATACCCATCGCCGTTTTAAGTAATTGGCTTATTTTTGTTATAAAAATTCGTAATTTGAGACTGCAAATAGGTGCAGAGATCCTGAATTCAGCTAAAAAATGACGCCCAGGAGTCAAATTACCGACATTTTAGATATTTTGAAAACTTCAGGGGGGTTAGGGTAAAATATGACCCATCGCCGATTCAGTAATTGGCATATTTTCGGTATAAAAAGTCATAATATGAAACTGCAAATAGGTGCAAAGAGCCAGAATTCGGATAAAAAATGACGCTCATGAGTTAAATTTCCAACATTTTAGATAATTTGAAAACTGAAGTGAGGTTTGGGCAAAATGTGACCCATCGCCGTTTTCAGTAATTGGCATATTTTCTGTATAAAAAGTTTTAATTTGAAACTGCAAATGATTGCAGAGATCCTGAATTCGGTTGTGTTGTTGTGTTGTTGTTGGCTGTGGTTTTGGGTTAAGGTGTTGTGGTGTGGTTGTATAGTGTGGGTGTAAAGTGTGGTTGTGGGGTTTGGATGTGGGGTGTGATTGTAGGGTGTGGTTGTCGGGTGTGATTGTGGGGTGTGGTTGTGGAGTGTGGTTTTGTGATAAGGTTGTGGGGTGTGATTGTAGGGTGTGGGTGTGGAGTGTAGTTGTGGGGTTTGGTTGTGGGGTGTGGTTGTGTGGTGTGGTTGTGGGGTGTGGTTTTGGGATGTGGTTGTAGGGTGTTTTGGTGGGGTGTGGTTGTGGGGTGTTGTTGTAGGGTGTTTTGGTGGGGTGTGGTTGTGGGGTGTTGTAGTGTGTGGTTGTGGTGTGTGTGGTTATCGGGTGTGGTTGTGGGGTGTTGTTGTACTGTGTGGTTATTGGGTGTGGTTGTGTGGTGTGGTTGTTGGGAGTAGTTGTGAGATGTGGTTGTGGGGTGTGGGTGTGGGGTGTGGTTGTGGGGTATCGGTGTGGAGTGTTGTTGTTTGAGTGTGGTTGTGGGTTAAGGTGTTGTGGTGTGGTTGTATAGTGTGGTTTTGGGGTGTGGTTGTGGGGTGTGGTTGTGGAGTGTGGTTGTAGGGTGTGTTTGTGGGGGTGTGGTTGTGTGGGTGTGGTTGTGGGGTGTGGTTGTTGAATATTGTTGTAGGGTCTAGTTGTGGGGTGTGGTTTTGGGTTGTGGTTGTGGAGTGTTGTTGTTGGTGGGTGTGGTTGTGGGTTGTGGTTGTTGGGTGTGGTTGTGGGGTGTGGTTGTATTGTGTGGTTGAATAGTGTAGTGGAATAATGTGATTGTGGGGTGTGGTTGAGGTGTTTGGTTGTACTGTATGGTTGTGTGATGTGTTTGTGGGGTGTGGTGTTAGGGTGTGGTGTTGGGGTGTGGTTGTGGGGTTTGGTTGTAGGATGTTGTTGTGGGGTGTGGATGGGTGTGGTTGTAGGGTGTGGTTGTCGAGTGTGGTTGTGGGGTGTGGTTGTGGAGTGTGATTTTGTGATGAGGTTGTGGAGTGTGATTTTGTGATGAGGTTGTGGGGTGTAGTTGTGGGGTTTGGTTGTGGGGTGTGGTTGTGTGGTGTGGTTGTGGGGTGTGGTTTTGGGATGAGGTTGTAGGGTGTGGTGGTTGTGGTGGTATGGATGTAGGGTGTGGTTTTGGGGTGTTGTAGTGTGTGGTTGTGGTGTGTGGTTATGGGGTGTGGTTGTACTGTGTGGTTATTGGGTGTGGTTGTGTGGTGTGATTGTTGGGAGTAGTTGCGAGATGTGGTTGTGGGGTGTGGGTGTGGTTGTGGGGTATGGTTGTGGAGTGTTGTTCTTTGAGTGTGGTTGTGGGTTAAGGTGTTGTGGTGTGGTTGTATAGTGTGGTTTTGGGGTGTGGTTGTGGGGTGTGGTTGTAGGGTGAGGTTGTGGGGTGTGGTTGTGGTGTGTGATTGTGGGGTGTAGTTGTGGGGTGAGATTGTGGGTCGTGGTTGTGGTGTGAGGTTGTAGGGTGTGGTTGTAGGGTGTGGCTGTATAGTATGATTGTGGGGTGTGGTTGTAATGTGTGGTTGTGAGGTGTGGTTGTTAGGTGTGGTTGTGGGTTGAGGTTGTGGGGTGTGGTTGTGGGGTGTTGTTGTAATGTGTGGTTGTGGGGTGTGGTTGTAGGGTGTGTTTGTGGGGTGTGGTTGTGTGGGTGTGGTTGTGGAGTGTTGTAGGTTTTGGTAGTAGGGTGTGGTTGTGAGGTGTAGTTGTGGGGTGTGGTTGTGGGGTGCGGTTGTGGGGTGTGGTTGTGGAGTGTTGTAGGTTTTGGTAGTGGGGTGTGGTTGTGAGGTGTGGTTGTGGGGGTGTAGATATATAGTGTAATTGTGGGGTGTGGTTGTGGTGTGTAGTTGTAGGGTCTGGTTGTGGAGTGTGGTTGTGTAGTGTTTTTTGGGGTGTGGTTGTGGGTGTTGTTGTGGGGTGTGGTTGTAGGGTATGGTTGTGGAGTTTGGTTGTGGGGTGAGGTTGTATAGTGTTATTGTGGAGTGTGGTAGAGAGGTGTGGTTGTAAGGTGTAGTTGTGGTTGTGGGGTGTGGTTGTGGGGTGTAGTTGTTTGGTTTGGTTGTGGGGTGTGGTTGTGGGGTGTTGTAGTGTGTGGTGGTGGTGTGTGATTGTGGGGTGTGGTTTTGGGTTGTGGAAGTGGGGGGTGGTTGTGGTGTGGTTGTATTGTTTGGTTGTGGGGTGTGGTTGTGGGGTGTGGTTGTGGGGTGTTGTTGTGGGGTGTGGTTGTGGGGTGAGGTTTTGGGGTGTGTTTGTGGGGTGTGGTTGTAAGGTGTGGTCGTTTGGTGTGGATGTCGGGTGATGTTGTGGGGTGAGTTTGTGAGGTGTGGTTGTAGGGTAAGGTTGTGAAGTGTTGTTCTAGGGTTTGATTGTGGGGTGTGGTTGTGGGGTGTGGTTGTTTGGTGTGGTTGTGGGGTGTGTGGTTGTGGGGTGTGGTTGGGGAGTGTTGTTATAGAGTTTGGGTGTGGGGTGTGGTTGTGGGGTGTTGTTGTAGAGTGTAGTTGTGGGGTGTGCTTGTAGGGTGTGGTTGTGGGGTGTGGTCGTGGGGTGTGGTTGTGGGGTATTGTTGTAGGGTGTAGTTGTGGGGTGTGCTTGTAAGGTGTGGTTGTGGGGTGTGGTTGTGGGGTGTGGTTGTGGGGTGTGGTTGTGGGGTGTGGTTGTGGGGTGTGGTTGTGGGGTGTGGTTGTGGGGTATTGTAATGTGTGGTTGTGGGGTGTGGTTGTGGGGTGTGGTTGTGGGGTGTGGTTGTAGGGTGTGGTTGTGGGGTGTGGTTGTGGGGTGTGTTTGTGGGGTGTGGTTGTCGAGTTTGGTTGTAGGGTGTGGTGTTGGGAGTAGATGTGGGGTATGGTTTTAGAGTGTGGTTGTGGGGTGTGGTTGTTGGGTGAGGTTTTGTGGTGTGGTTGTGGAGTGTGGTTGTTGGGTGTGGTTGTTGGGTGAGGTTTTGTGGTGTGGTTGTGGAGTGTGGTTGTTGGGTGTGGTTGTGAAGTGTGGTTGTGGGGTGTGGTTGTGGAGTGTGGTTGTTGGCTGAGGTTTTGTGGTGTGCTTGAGGGGTGTGGTTGTAAGGTGTAGTTGTGGAGTGTGGTTGCAGGGTGTGTTTGTGGGGGTGTGGTTGTGTGGGTGTGGTTGTGGGGTGTGGTTGTGGAGTGTTGGTGTTGGGTGTGGTTGTGGGGTGTGGTTGTTGGGTGTGGTTGTGGGCTGTGGTTGTATAGTGTGGTTGAATAGTGTGGTTGAATAATGTGGTTGTGGAGTATGGTTGTGGGGTGTGGTTGTGGCGTGTGGTTGTGGTGTTTGGTTGTACGGTATGGTTGTGGGGTGTGTTTGTGGGGTGTGGTTAAAGGGTGTTGTTGTGGGCTGTGGATGTGGGGTGTGGTTGTGGGGTTTTGTTGTGGAGTATGTTTGTGGGGTATGGTTGTGGGGTGTGGTTGTGGGATGTGATTGTGGGGTGAGGAAGTGGTGTGTGGTTGTGGGGTGTGGTTGTAGGGTGTGTTTGTGGGGGTGTGGTTGTGTGGGTGTGGTTGTGGGGTGTGGTTGTGGAGTGTTGTTGTAGGGGTCTGGTTGTGGGGTGTGGTTTTGGGGAGAATTTGTTGGGTTTGGTTGTTAGGTGTGGTTGTAGGGTGTGGTTGTTGGGTGTGGGGTGTGGTTTGGTTGTAGGGTGTTGTTGTGGGGTGTGGATGTGGGGTGTGGTTGTGGGTTGAGGTTGTAGGGTGAGGTTGTGGGGTGTGGTTGTGGGGTGTAGTTGTAGGGTGTAAATGAGGAGTGTTATATTAGGGTCTGGTTGTGGGGTTTGGTTGTGTGGTGTGGTTGAGTGGTGTAGTTGAGAGGTGTGGTTGTGGGGGTTTCTTATTGGGTGTAATTGTGGGCTGTTCTAGTGTTTGGTTGTGGGGTGTGGTTGTGGGGTGTGGTTGTAGGGTGTTGTTGTGAGGTGTGGTTGTGGGGTGTGGTTGTGAGGTGTAGTTGAGAGGTGTGGTTGAGGGGGTTTCTTATTGGGTGTAATTGTGGGCTGTTCTAGTGTTTGGTTGTGGGGTGTGGTTGTGGGGTGTAGTTGAAGGGTGTGGTTTTCGGGTATGGTTGAGGGGTGTGGTTGTATAGTGTGGTAGAATAGTGTGGTTGTGGGGTGTTGTTGTAGGGTGTGGTTGTGGGGTGTGGTTGTAGGGTGTGGTTGTGGAGTGTGGTTGTATTGTGGGTTTGAGGGGTGTGGTTGTGTGGGTGTTGTTGTGGGGTGTGGTTGTTAGGTGTTGTTGTAGGGTCTAGTTGTGGGCTGTGGTTTTGGTGTGTGGATGTTGGGTGTTGTTGTTGGAGGGTGTGGTTGTGGGGTTTGGTTGTTGGGTATGGTTGTGGGGTGTGGTTGTATAGTGTGGTTGAATAGTGAGGTTGAATAATGTGGTTGTGGGGTGTGGTTGTAGGGTGTGGTTGAGATGTTTGGTTGTACGGTATGGTTATGGGTTGTGTATGTGGGGTATGGTGTTGGAGTGTGGTTGTGGGGTTTGGTTGTAGGGTGTTGTTGTGGGGTGTGGATGTGGGGTGTGGTTGTAGGGCGTGGTTGTTAAGTTTGGGTGTGGGGTGTGTTTGTTGGGTGTGGTTGTGGGATGTGGTTGTGGGGTGAGGTTATGGGGTGTGGTTATAGGGGGTGTGATTGAGGCGTGTTGTTGTAGGGTGTGGTTGTGAGGGTGTGGTCGTGGAGTGTGGTTCTGAAGTGTTATTGTAGGGTCTGGTTGTGTGGTTTGGTTGTGTGGTGTGGTTGTGGGGTGTGGTTGTATAGTGTGATTGTGGGGTGTGGTTTTGGGGTGTGGTTGTAGGGTGTTGTTGTGGGGTGTGGTTGTGGGGTGTGGTTGTGGGGTGTAGTTAAGAGGTGTAGTTGTGGGGGTTTCTTGTTGGGTGTAATTGTGGGCTGTTCTAGTGTTTGGTTGTGGGGTGTGGTTTTATAGTCTGGTTGTGGGGTGTGGTTGTGGGGTGTGGTTGTTGGGTGGGGTTGTAAAGTGTGGTTGTAGGGTGTGGTTGTGGAGTGTGGTTGTTGGGTGAGGTTTTGTGGTGTGGTTGTGGGGTGTGGTTGTTGGGTGTGGTTGTGAAGTGTGGTTGTGGGGTGTGGTTGTGGAGTGTGGTTGTTGGGTGAGGTTTTGTGGTGTGGTTGAGGGGGTGTGGTTGTAAGGTGTGATTGTGGAGTGTGGTTGCAGGGTGTGTTTGTGGGGGTGTGGTTGTGTGGGTGTGGTTGTGGGGTGTGGTTGTGGAGTGTTGTTGTTGGGTGTGGTTGTGGGGTTTGGTTGTTGGGTGTGGTTGAGGGCTGTGGTTGTATAGTGTGGTTGAATAGTGTGGTTGAATAATGTGGTTGTGGAGTATGGTTGTGGGGTGTGGTTGTGGCGTGTGGTTGTGGTGTTTGGTTGTACGGTATGGTTGTGGGGTGTGTTTGTGGGGTGTGGAGTTGGGGTGTGGTTGTGGGGTTTGGTTGAATGGTGTTGTTGTGGGCTGTGGATGTGGAGTGTGGTTGTAGGGTTTTGTTGTGGAGTATGTTTGTGGGGTTTGGTTGTGGGGTGTGGTTGTGGGATGTGGTTGTGGGGTGAGGTTGTGGTGTGTGGTTGTGGGGTGTGGCTGTAGGGTGTGTTTGTGGGGGTGTGGTTGTGTGGGTGTGGTTGTGGGGTGTGGTTGTGGAGTGTTGTTGTAGGGTCTGGTTGTGGGGTGTGGTTTTGGGGAGTATTTGTTGGGTTTTGTTGTTGGGTGTGGTTGTAGGGTGTGGTTGTTGGGTGTGGTGTGTGGGGTGTGGTTGTATTGTGTGGTTGAATAGTGTGGTTGAATAATGTGGTTGTGAGGTGTGGTTGTGGGGTGTGGTGTTGGGGTGTGGTTGTGAGGTTTGGTTGTAGGGTGTTGTTGTGGGGTGTGGATGTGGGGTGTGGTTGTGGGTTGAGGTTGTAGGGTGAGGTTGTGGGGTGTGGTTGTGGGGTGTAGTTGTAGGGTGTGAATGAGGAGTGTTATATTAGGGTCTGGTTGTGGGATTTGATTGTGTGGTGTGGTTGAGAGGTGTAGTTGAGAGGTGTGGTTGTGGGGGTTTCTTATTGGGTGTAATTGAGGGCTGTTCTAGTGTTTGGATGTGGGGTGTGGTTGTGGGGTGTGGTTGTAGGGTGTTGTTGTGAGGTGTGGTTGTGGGGTGTGGTTGTGAGGTGTAGTTGAGAGGTGTGATTGTGGGGGTTTCTTATTGCGTGTAATTGTGGACTGTTCTAGAGTTTGGTTGTGGGGTGTGGTTGTGGGGTGTAGTTGAAGGGTGTGGTTTTCGGGTATGGTTGAGGGGTGTGGTTGTATAGTGTGGTTGAATAGTGTGGTTGTGGGGTGTGGTTGTAGGGTGTGGTTGTGGGGTGTGGTTGTAGGGTGTGGTTGTGGAGTGTGGTTGTAGGGTGTGTTTGAGGGGTGTGGTTGTGTGGGTGTTGTTGTGGGGTGTGGTTGTTAAATGTTGTTGTAGGGTCTAGTTGTGGGCTGTGGTTTTGGTGTGTGGATGTGGGGTGTTGTTGTTGGAGGGTGTGGTTGTGGGGTTTGGTTATTGGGTATGGTTGTGGGGTGTGGTTGTATAGTGTGGTTGAATAGTGTGGTTGAATAATGTGGTTGTGAGGTGTGGTTGTGGGGTGTGGTTGAGGTGTTTGGTTGTACGGTATGGTTATGGGGTGTGTATGTGGGGTGAGGTGATGGGGTGTGGTTGTGGGGTTTGGTTGTAGGGTGTTGTTGTGGGGTGTGGATGTGGGGTGTGGTTGTAGGGCGTCGTTGTTAAGTTTGGGTGTGGGGTGTGTTTGTTGGGTGTGGTTGTGGGATGTGGTTGTGGGGTGAGGTTGTGGGGTGTGGTTATAGGGGTGTGATTGAGGAGTGTTGTTGTAGGGTGTGGTTGTGAGGGTGTGGTCGTGGAGTGTGGTTCTGAAGTGTTATTGTAGGGTCTGGTTGTGTGGTTTGGTTGTGTGGTGTAATTGTGGGGTGTGGTTGTATAGTGTGCTTGTGGGGTGTGGTTTTGGGGTGTGGTTGTAGGGTGTTGTTGTGGGATGTGGTTGTGGGGTGTGGTTGTGGGGTGTAGTTGAGAGGTGTAGTTGTGGGGGTTTCTTGTTGGGTGTAATTATGGGCTGTTCTAGTGTTTGCTTGTGGGGTGTGGTTTTATAGTCTGGTTGTGGGGTGTGGTTGTGGAATGTTTATGTGGGGTGTGGTTGTGGGGGTGTCGTTGTGGGGTGTGGTTGTGGGTTGTGGTTGTCGGGTGTGGTTGTAGAGTGTGGTTGTGGGGTGTTACTGTGGGCTGTAGTGGTTGGGTGAGGTTGTAGTGTGCGGTTGTGGGGGTGTGGTTGTAGGGTGTTGTTGTGGGGTGTGGATGTGGAGTGTGGTTGTGGGGTGTGGTTGCGGGGGGTGGTTGTAGGGTGTTGTAGTGTGTGGTTGTGGGCTCTAGTTGTAGGGTGTGGTGGTTGGGTGGGGTTGTGGGGTGTGGTTGTAAGGGTGTTGTTGTGGGGTGTAGTTGTGGAATGTAGTTGTTGGGAGTGGTTGTGGGGTGTAATTGTGGGGTGTTGTAGTGTGTGGTTGTGATGTGTGGTTGTTAGGTGTGGTTGTTGGGTGTGGTTGTGGGGTGTGGTTGTAGGGTGTTGTTGTGGGGTGTGGATGTGGAGTGTGGTTGTGGGGTGTGGTTGCGGGGGGTGGTTGTAGGGTGTTGTAGTGTGTGGTTGTGGGCTCTAGTTGTAGGGTGTGGTGGTTGGGTGGGGTTGTGGGGTGTGGTTGTAAGGGTGTTGTTGTGGGGTGTAGTTGTGGAATGTAGTTGTTGGGAGTGGTTGTGGGGTGTAATTGTGGGGTGTTGTAGTGTGTGGTTGTGATGTGTGGTTGTTAGGTGTGGTTGTTGGGTGTGGTTGTGAGGTGTAGTTGTAGGGTGTAGTTGTGGGTTAAAGTGTTGTGGTTTGGTTGTGGGGTGTGGTTGTAAGGTGTAGTTGTGGGGTGTGATTGTGGGGAGTGGTTGTGGGATGTGGTTGCTGGATGTGGTTGTAAGGTGTGGTTGTGGGGGTGTGGTTGTGAAGAGTAGTTGTGGGGTGTGGCTATGGGGTGTGATTGTAGGGTGTGGTTATAGGGTGTGGTTGTAGGGTGTGGTTGTGGGGTATGGTTGTGGGTTGTGGAGGTGGGGTTTGGTTGTGGGGTGTGGTTGTAGGGTGAGGTTGTGGGGTGTCGTTGTGGGGTGTGGTTGTGGGGTGTGGCTGTGGGGTGTGGGTTGTAGGGTGTGGTTGTGAGAAGTGGTTGTGGGGTGTGGTTGTGGGATGTGGTTTTGGGATGTTGTTGTAGTGTGTGGTTGTGGGGTGTGGTTTTGTGGAGTAGTTGTGGGGTGTGACTGTGGGGTTTGGTTGTGGGGTGTGGTTGTGGGGTGTTGTTGTGAGGTGTGGTTGAGGAGTGTTGTTGTTAGGTGTGGTTGTGGGGTGTGGTTGTGGGTTAAGGTGTTTTGGTGTTGTTATATAGTGTAGATGCATAGTGTTGTTGTGGGGTTGTGGGGTTGTGGAGTAGTTGTGGGGTGTGATTGTGGGGTGTGGTTGTGGGGTGTGGTTGTGGGGTGTTGTTGTGGGGTGTGGTTGAGGAGTGTTGTTGTTGGGTGTGGTTGTGGAGGTGTGGTTGTGAGTTAAGGTGTTGTGGTTGTGAGTTAAGGTGTTGTGGTGTGGGTCTATAGTGTAGGTGCATAGTGTGGTTGTGGGGTATGGTTGTGGGGTGTGGTTGTGGGGTTAGAATGTGGGGTATGGTTGTGGGGTGTGGTTGTATGATGTGATTGTGGAGTGTTGTTGTTGGTTGTGGTTGTGAGGTGTGGTTTAGGGGTGTGGTTGTGTGGTGAGGTTGTAGTGTGCGGTTGGGGGTGTGTGGTTGTTGAGTGTGGTTTTGGAGTGTTGTAGTAGGGTGTGGTTGTGGGGTTTGATTGTGGGGTGTGTTTGTGGGGTGTAGTTGTAGGGTGTTGTTGTGAGGTGTGGATGTGGAGTATGGTTTTGGGGTGTGGTTGCGGGGGGTGGTTGTTGGGTGTTGTTGTGTTTGGTTGTGGGCTCTAGTTGTAGGGTGTGGTGGTTGGGTGTGGTTGTGGGGTGTGGTTGTAAGGGTGTTGGTGTGGGGTATGGTTGTGGTGTGTGATTGTGGGGTGTAGTTGTGGAGTGTAGTTGTTGGGTGTGGTTGTTGTTTGTAATTGTGGGGTGTTGTAGTGTGTGGTTGTGATGTGTGGTTGTTGGGTGTGGTTGTGGGGTGTGGTTGTGAGGTGTAGTTGTAGGGTGTGGTTGTGGGTTAAGGTGTTGTGGTTTGGTTGTGGGTGTGGCTGTACGGTGTGGTTGTGGGGTGTGATTGTTTGGAGTGGTTGGGGGATGTGGTTGCTGGATGTGGTTGGGGGATGTGGTTGCTGGATGCGGTTGTAAGGTGTGGTTGTGGGGGTGTGGTTGTGGGGAGTAGTTGTGGGGTGTGGTTTTGGGGGTGTTGTTATGGGGTGTTATTGTAGGGTGACGTTCAGGAGTGTTTTTGCTTGGTGTGGTTGTGGGTTAAGGTGTTGTGGTGTGGTTGTATAGTGTGGTTGTGGGGTGTGGTTGTGGGATAAGGTGTTGTGGCGTGGTTGTGGGTTAAGGTGTTGTGGTTTGGTTGTGGGGTGTGGTTGTAGGGTGTGGTTGTGGGGTGTGATTGTGGGGAGTGGTTGTGGGATGTGGTTGCTGGATGTGGTTGTAAAGTGTGGTTGTGGGGGTGTGGTTGTGGGATAAGGTGTTGTGGTGTGGTTGTGGGATAAGGTGTTGTGGCGTGGATGTGGGGTGTGGCTGTGGGGTGTGGCTGTGGGGTGTGATTGTAGGGTGTGGTTATAGGGTGTTGTTGTAGGGTGTTGTTGTAGGGTGTGGTCGTGGGGTATAGTTGTGGGTTGTGGAGGTGGGGTTTGGTTGTATTGTGTGGTTGTGAGAAATGGTTGTGGGGTGTGGTTGTTGGGTGTGGTTGTGGGGTGTGATTGTGGGGTGTGGTTGTGGAGAGTGGTTGTATAGTGTGATTTTGGGGTGTGGTTGTAGGGTGTGGTTGTAAGGTGTTGTTGAGGGGTGTGGTTGTGGGGTGTAGTTGTTGGGAGTGGTTGTGGGTGGTTGTTGTTGGGTGTGGTTGTAGAGTGTGATTGTAGGGTGTTGTTGTGGGGTGTGGTTGTGGATTGTAGTTGTTGGGAGTGGTTGTGGGTGGTTGTTGTTGGGTGTGGTTGTGGGGTGTGGTTGTAAGGTGTGGTTGTGGGGTGTTGTTGTGGGGTGTGGTTGTGGGGTGTAGTTGTAGGGTGTGGTTGTCGGGTGGGGTTGTATAGTGTAGTTGAATAGTGTGGTTGTTGGGTGTGGTTGTGGGGTGTTGTTGTAGGTTGTGGTTGTGAGGTGTGGTTTAGGGGTGTGGTTGTGTGGTGAGGTTGTAGTGTGCGGTTGTGGGTGTGTGGTTGTTGGGTGTGGTTTTGGAGTGTTGTTGTAGGGTGTGGTGGTTGGGTGTGATTGTGGGGTGTGGTTGTAAGGGTGTTATTGTGGGGTATGGTTATGGTGTGTGGTTGTGGGGTGTAGTTGTGGGGTGTGGTTGTGGGATGTGGTTGTGGGGTGTGGTTGTGGGGGTGTCGTTGTGGGGTGTGGTTGTGGGGTGTTACTGTCGGCTGTAGTGGATGGGTGAGGTTGTGGGTTGTTGTTGTGGGGTGGGGTTGTAGGGTGTGGTAGTGGGGTGTGGTTGAAGGGTGTGGTTGTAGGGTGTGGTTGTGGGGTGTGGCTGTGGGGTGTGGGTTATAGGGTGTGGTTGTGAGAAGTGGTTGTGGGATGTGGTTGTGGGATGAGGTTTTGGGATGTTGTTGTAGTGTGTGGTTGTGGGGTGTGGTTTTGTGGAGTAGTTGTGGGGTGTGATTGTGGGGTGTTGCTGTGGGGTGTGGTTGTGGGGTGTTGTTGTGGGGTGTGGTTGAGGAGTGTTGTTGTTGGGTGTGGTTTTGGATTAAGGTGTTGTGGTGTGGTTCTATAGTGTAGGTGCATAGTGTGGTTGTGGGGTATGGTTGTGGGGTGTGGTTGTAGGATGTGATTGTGGAGTATTGTTGTTCGTTGTGATTGTGAGGTGTGGTTTAGGGGTGTGGTTGTGTGTTGAGGTTGTAGTGTGCGGTTGTGGGGGTGTGGTTGTAGGGTGTTGTTTTGGAGTGTTGTTGTAGGGTGTGGTTGTGGGGTGTAATTGTGGGGTGTGGTTGTGGGGTGTGGTTGTAGGGTGTTGTTGTGGGGTGTGGATGTGGAGTGTGGTTGTGGGGTGTGGTTGCGGGGGGTGGTTGTAGGGTGTTGTAGTGTGTGGTTGTGGGCTCTAGTTGTAGTGTGTGGTGGTTGGGTGTGGTTGTGGGGTGTGGTTGTAAGGGTGTTGTTGTGGGGTATGGTTGTGGTGTGTGGTTGGGGGTGTAGTTGTGGAGTGTAGTTGTTGGGTGTGGTTGTGGGGTGTAATTGTGGGGTGTTGTAGTGTGTGGTTGTGATGTGTGGTTGTTGGGTCTTGTTGTGGGGTGTGGTTGTGAGGTGTAGTTGTAGGGTGTAGTTGTGGGTTAAAGTGTTGTGGTTTGGTTGTGGGGTGTGGTTGTAGGATATGGTTGTGGGGTGTGATTGTGGGGAGTGGTTGTGGGATGTGGTTGCTGGATGTGGTTGTAAGGTGTGGTTGTGGGGGTGTGGTTGTGGGGAGTAGTTGTGGGGTGTGGTCTTGGGGGTGTTGTTATGGGGTGTTATTGTAGGGTGACGTTGAGGAGTGTTTTTGCTTGGTGTGGTTGTGGGTTAAGGTGTTGTGGTGTGGTTGTATAGTGTGGTTGTGGGGTGTGGTTGTGGGATAAGGTGTTGTAGCGTGGTTGTGGGATAAGGTGTTGTGGCATGGATGTGGGGTGTGGCTGTGGGGTGTGATTGTAGGGTGTGGTTATAGGGTGTGGTTGTAGGGTGTGGTTGTGGGGTATGGTTGTGGGTTGTGGAGGTGGGGTTTGGTTGTAGGGTGTGGTTATGAGAAGTGGTTGTGGGGTGTGGTTGTTGGGTGTGGTTGTGGGGTGTGATTGTGGGGTGTGTTTGTGGAGAGTGGTTGTATAGTGTGATTGTGGGGTGTAGTTGTTGGTAGTGGTTGTGTGTGGTTGTTGTTTGGTGTGGTGTTGGGGTTTGGCTGTATGGTGTGGTTGAAGGGTGTGTTTGTGGGGTGTGGTTGTGGGGTGTGGCTGTGGGGTGTGGGTTGTAGGGTGTGGTTGTGGGATGTGGTTTTGGGATGTTGTTGTAGTGTGATGTTGTGGGGTGTGGTTTTGTGGAGTAGTTGTGGGGTGTGACTGTGGGGTTTGGTTGTGGGGTGTGGTTGTGGGGTGTTGTTGTGGGGTGTGGTTGAGGAGTGTTGTTGTTGGGTGTGGTTGTGGGGTGTGGTTGTGGGTTAAGGTGTTGTGGTGTGGTTCTTTAGTGTAGGTGCATAGTGTGGTTGTGGGGTTGTGGAGTTGTTGTGGGGTGTGATTGTGGGGTGTGGTTGTGGGGTGTGGGTTGTGGGGTGTGGTTGTGAGAAGTGGTTGTAGGGTGTTGTTGTGGGATGTGGTTTTGGGATGTTGTTGTAGTGTGTGGTTGTAGAGTGTGGTTTTGTGGAGTTATTGTGGGGTGTGATTGTGGGGTGTGGTTGTGGGGTGTGGTTGTGGGGTGTTGTTGTGGGGTGTGGTTGTGGGGTGTTGTTGTGGGGTGTGGTTGTGATGTGTAGTTGTAGGGTGTAGTTGTGGGTTAAAGTGTTGTGGTTTGGTTGTGGGGTGTGGTTGTAGGATGTGGTTGTGGGGTGTGATTGTTTGGAGTGGTTGTGGGATGTGGTTGCTGGATGTGGTTGTAAGGTGTGGTTGTGGGGGTGTGGTTGTGGGGAGTAGTTGTGGGGTGTGGTTTTGCGGGAGTTGTTATGGGGTGTTATTGTAGGGTGACGTTGAGGAGTGTTTTTGCTTGGTGTGGTTGTGGGTTAAGGTGTTGTGGTGTGGTTGTATAGTGTGGTTGTGGGGTGTGGTTGTGGGATAAGGTCTTGTGGCGTGGTTGTGGGATAAGGTGTTGTGGCGTGGATGTTGGGTGTGGTTGTGGGGTGTGATTGTAGGGTGTGGTTATAGGGTGTGGTTGTAGGGTGTGGTTGTGGGGTATGGTTGTGGATTGTGGAGGTGGGGTTTGGTTGTAGGGTGTGGTTGTGAGAAGTGGTTGTGGGGTGTGGTTGTTGGGTGTGATTGTGGGGTGTGAGTGTGGGGTGTGGTTGTGGAGAGTGGTTGTATAGTGTGATTGTGGGGTGTAGATGTTGGGAGTGGTTGTGGGTGGTTGTTGTTTGGTGTGGTGTTGGGGTGTGGTTGTATGGTGTGGTTGAAGGGTGTGGTTGTGGGGTGTGGTTGTGGGGTGTGGTTGTGGGGTGTGATTGTGGGGTGTGTTTGTGGAGAGTGGTTGTGGGGTGTGGTTGTGGGGTGTTTGTTGTAGGGTGTGGTTGTGGGATGTGGTTTTGGGATGTTGTTGTAGTGTGTGGTTGTGGGGTGTGGTTTTGTGGAGTAGTTGTGGGGTGTGACTGTGGGGTTTGGTTGTGGGGTGTGGTTGTGGGGTGTTGTTGTGGGGTGTGGTTGAAGAGTGTTGTTGTTGGGTGTGGTTGTGGGGTGTGGTTGTGGGTTAAGGTGTTGTGGTGTGGTTCTATAGTGTAGGTGCATAGTGTGGTTGTGGGGTTGTGGAGTAGTTGTGGGGTGTGATTGTGGGGTGTGGTTGTGGGGTGTGGTTGAGGAGTGTTGTTGTTGGGTGTGGTTGTGGGGTGTGGTTGTTGGTTAAGGTGTTGTGGTGTGGGTCTATAGTGTAGGTGCATAGTGTGGTTGTGGGGTATGGTTGTGGGGTGTGGTTGTGGGTTGAGGTTGTGGGGTATGGTTGTGGGGTGTGGTTGTAGGATGTGATTGTGGAGTGTTGTTGTTGGTTGTGGTTGTGAGGTGTGGTTTAGGGGTTTGGTTGTGTGGTGAGGTTGTAGTGTGCGGTTGGGGGTGTGTGGTAGTTGGGTGTGGTTTTGGAGTGTTGTAGTAGGGTGTGGTTGTGGGGTTTGATTGTAGGGTGTGGTTGTGGGGTGTGGTTGTAAGGTGTTGTAGTGTTTGGTTGTGGGTTCTAGTTGTAGGGTGTGGTGGTCTTGTGTGGTTGTGGGGTGTGGTTGTAAGGGTGTTGGTGTGGGGTATGGTTGTGGTGTGTGATTGTGGGGTGTAGTTGTGGAGTGTAGTTGTTGGGTGTGGTTGTGGTGTGTAATTGTGGGGTGTTGTAGTGTGTGGTTGTGATGAGTGGTTGTTGGGTGTGGTTGTGGGGTGTTGTTGTGAGGTGTAGTTGTAGGGTGTGGTTGTGGGTTAAGGTGTTGTGGTTTGGTTGTGGGGTGTGGTTGTAGGGTGAGGATGTGGGGGTGTGATTGTGAGGAGTGGTTGTGGGATGTGGTTGCTGGATGTGGTTGTAAGGTGTGGTTGTGGGGGTGTGGTTGTGAAGAGTAGTTGTGGGATGTAGTTTTGCGGGTGTTGTTATGGGGTGTTATTGTAGGGTGACGTTCAGGAGTGTTTTTGCTTGGTGTGGTTGTGGGTTAAGGTGTTGTGGTGTGGTTGTATAGTGTGGTTGTGGGGTGTGGTTGTGGGATAAGGTGTTGTGGCGTGGTTCTGGGTTAAGGTGTTGTGGTGTGGTTGTGGGTTAAGGTGTTGTGGTGTGGTTGTATAGTGTGGTTGTGGGGTGTGGTTGTGGGATAAGGTCTTGTGGCGTGGTTCTGGGTTAAGGTGTTGTGGTTTGGTTGTGGGGTGTAGTTGTAGGGTGTGGTTGTGGGGTGTGATTGTGGGGAGTGGTTGTGGGATGTGGTTGCTGGATGTGGTTGTAAAGGTGTGGTTGTGGGGGTGTGGTTGTGGAGAGTAGTTGTGGGGTGTGGTTGTGGGATAAGGTGTTGTGGCGTGGTTGTGGGATACGGTGTTGTGGTGTGGATGTGGGGTGTGGCTGTGGGGTGTGATTGTAGGGTGTGGTTAAAGGGTGTTGTTGTAGGGTGTGGTTATAGGGTGTTGTTGTAGGGTGTGGTTGTGGGTTATGGTTGTGGGGTGTAGTTGTGGGGTGTAGTTGTTGGGAGTGGTTGTGGGTGGTTGTTGTTGGGTGTGGTTGTAGGGTGTGGTTATAGGGTGTTGTTGTGGGGTGTGGTTGTGGGGTGTAGTTGTTGGGAGTGGTTGTGGGTGGTTGTTGTTGAATGTGGTTGTGGGGTGTGGTTGTAAGGTGTGGTTGTGGGGTGTTGTTGTGGGGTGTGGTTGTGGGGTGTAGTTGTAGGGTGTGGTTGTCGGGTGTGGTTGTGAGGTGTGGTTGTATAGTGTAGTTGAATAGTGTGGTTGTTGGGTGTGGTTGTGGGGTGTTGTTGTAGGTTGTGGTTGTGAGGTGTGGTTTAGGGGTGTGGTTGTGTGGTGAGGTTGCACTGTGTGGTTGTGGGAGTGTGGTTGTTGGGTGTGGTTTTTGAGTGTTGTTGTAGGGTGTGGTGGTTGGTTGTGGTTGTGGGGTATGGTTGTAAGGGTGTTATTGTGGGGTATGGTTGTGGTGTGTGGTTGTGGGGTGTAGTTGTGGGGTGTGGTTGTGGGATGTGGTTGTGGGGTGTGGTTGTGGGGGTGTCGTTGTGGGGTGTGGTTGTGGGGTGTGGTTGTCGGGTGTGGTTGTAGAGTGTGGTTGTGGGGTGTTACTGTGGGCTGTAGTGGTTGGGTGAGGTTGTGGGTTGTGGTTGTGGGGTATGGTTGTAGGGTGTGGTAGTGGGGTGTGGTCGAGGGGTGTGGTTGTGGGGTGTGGTTGTGGGGTATGGCTGTGGGGTGTGAGTTGTAGGGTGTGGTTGTGAGAAGTGGTTGTGGGGTGTGGTTGTGGGATGTGGTTTTGGGATGTTGTTGTAGTGTGTGGTTGTGGGGTGTGGTTTTGTGGAGTTGTTGTGGGGTGTGATTGTGGGGTGTGGTTGTGGGGTGTGGTTGTGGAGTGTTGTTGTGGGGTGTGGTTGAGGAGTGTTGTTGTTGGGTGTGGTTGTGATGTGTGGTTGTTGAGGGTGGTTGTGGCGTGTGGTTGTGAGGTGTAGTTGATGGGTGTGGTTGTGGGTTAAAGTGTTGTGGTTTGGTTGTGGGGTGTGGTTGTGGGGTGTGGTTGTAGGGTGTGGTTGTGGGGTGTGATTGTGGGGAGTGGTTGTGGGATGTGGTTGCTGGATGTGGTTGTAAGGTGTGGTTGTGGGGGTGTGGTTGTGGGGAGTTGTGGGGTGTGGTCTTGGGGGTGTTGTTATGGGGTGTTATTGTAGGGTGACGTTGAGGAGTGTTTTTGCTTGGTGTGGTTGTGGGTTAAGGTGTTGTGGTGTGGTTGTATAGTGTGGTTGTGGGGTGTGGTTGTGGGATAAGGTGTTGTAGCGTGGTTGTGGGATAAGGTGTTGTGGCGTGGATGTGGGGTGTGGCTGTAGGGTGTGATTGTAGGGTGTGGTTATAGGGTGTGGATGTAGGGGTGTGGTTGTGGGGTATGGTTGTGGGTTGTGGAGGTGGGGTTTGTTTGTAGGGTGTGGTTGTGAGAAGTAGTTGTGGGGTGTGGTTGTTGGGTTAAGGTGTTATGGTGTGGTTCCATAGTGTAGGTGCATAGTGTGGTTTTGGGGTTGTGAGGTTGTGGAGTAGTTGTGGGGTGTGATTGTGGGGTGTGGTTGTGGGGTGTGGTTGTGGGGTGTTGTTGTGGGGTGTGGTTGTGGAGTGTTGTGGTTGGGTGTGGTTGTGGGGTGTGGTTGTGGGTTAAGGTGTTGTGGTGTGGTTCTATAGTGTAGGTGCATAGTGTGGTTGTGGGGTATGGTTGTGGGGTGTGGTGTGGGGTGTGGTTGTGGGGTGAGGTTGTGGGGTATGGTAGTGGGGTGTGGTTGTAGGATGTGATTCTGGAGTGTTGTTGTTGGTTGTGGTTGTGAGGTGTGGTTTAGGGGTGTGGTTGTGTGGTGAGGTTGTAGTGTGCGGTTGTGGGGGTGTGGTTGTTGGGTGAGGTTTTGGAGTGTTGTTGTAGGGTGTGGTTGTGGGGTTTGATTGTGGGGTGTGGTTGTGGGGTGTTGTTGTGGGGTGTGGTTGAGGAGTGTTGTGGTTGGGTGTGGTTGTGGGGTGTGGTTGTGGGTTAAGGTGTTGTGGTGTGGTTCTATAGTGTAGGTGCATAGTGTGGTTGTGAGGTGTGGTTGTAGGGTGTTGTTGTGGGGTGTGGTTGTGGGGTGTAGTTGTTGGGAGTGGTTGTGGGTGGTTGTTGTTGGGTGTGGTTGTGGGGTGTGGTTTTAAGGTGTGGTTGTGGGGTGTGGTTGTGGGGTGTGGTTGTGGGGTGTATTTGTAGGGTGTGTGGTTGTCGGGTGAATTTGTGAGGTGTGGTTGTATAGTGTAGTTGAATAGTGTGGTTGTTGGGTGTGGTTGTGGGGTGTTGGTGTAGGTTGTGGTTGTGAGGTGTGGTTTAGGGGAGTGGTTGTGTGGTGAGGTTGTAGTGTGCGGTTGTGGGGGTGTGGTTGTTGGGAGTGGTTTTGGAGTGTTGTTTTAGGGTGTGGTGGTTGGGTGTGGTTGTGGGGTGTGGTTGTAAGGGTGTTGTTGTGGGGTATGGTTGTGGTGTTTGGTTGTGTGGTGTAGTTGAGGGGGGTGTGGTTGTGGGATGTGGTTGTGGGGTGTGGTTGTGGGGGTGTAGTTGTGGGGTGTGGTTGTGGGGTGTGGTTGTCGGGTGTGGTTGTAGTGTGTGGTTGTGGGTGTTACTGTGTTCTGTGGTGGTGGGGTGTGGGTGTGGGCTGTGGTGGTGGGGTGTGGGTGTGGGTTGTGGTTGTGGGGTGTGGTTGTAGGGTGTGGTAGTGGGGTGTGGTTGAAGGGTGTGTTTGTGGGGTGTGGTTGTGGGGTGTGGCTGTGGGGTGTGGGTTGTAGGGTGTGGTTGTGAGAAGTGGTTGTGGGCTGTTATTGTGGGATGTGGTTTTGGGATGTTGTTGTAGTGTGTGGTTGTGGGGTTTGGTTTTGTGGAGTAGTTGTGGGGTGTGATTGTGGGGTGTGGTTGTGGGGTGTGGTTGTGGGGTGTGATTGTGGGGTGTGGTTGTGGGGTGTGGTTGGGGGGTGTGGTTGTGGGGTGTTGTTGTGGGGTGTGGTTGAAG
The DNA here is from genome assembly GCF_040958095.1 of Procambarus clarkii. Classification (NCBI taxonomy): domain Eukaryota; kingdom Metazoa; phylum Arthropoda; class Malacostraca; order Decapoda; family Cambaridae; genus Procambarus; species Procambarus clarkii. The sequence continues at coordinate 35,146,208 of NC_091199.1, forward strand.
AGTGTTGTTGTTGGTGTGGTTGTGGGGTGTGGTTGTGGGTTAAGGTGTTGTGGTGTGGTTCTATATTGTGGGTGCATAGTGTGGTTGTGGGGTTTGGATGTGAGGTGTGATTGTAGAGTGTGGTTGTGGGGTGTGATTGTGGGGTGTGGTTGTGGAGTGTGGTTTTGGGATGAGGTTGTGGGGTGTGGTTGTGGAGTGTGGTTGTGGGGTGTGGTTGTGGGGTGTGATTGTTGGTGTGGTTGTAGAGTGCGCTTGTTGGGTGTGGTCGTAGGGTGTAGTTGTGGGGTGTGATTGTGGTGAGGGGTTGTGGGGTGTCGTTGTGAGGTGTGGTTGAGGGGTGTGTTTGTGGGATGTGGTTGTGGGGTATGGTTGTGGGGTGTGGTTGTGGGGAGAGGTTGTGGGGTATTGTTGTGAGGTGTGGTTGTAGGATGTGATTGTGGAGTGTTGTTGTAGGTTGTGGTTGTGAGGTGTGGTTTAGGGGTGTGATTGTGTGGTGTGGTTGTAGTGTGCGGTTGTGGGTGTGTGGTTGTTGGGTGTGGTTTTGGAGTGTTGTTGTAGGGTGTGGTTGTAGGGTGTGATTGTGGGGTGTGGTTGTGGGGTGTGGTTGTAGGGTGTTGTTGTGGGGTGTGGATGTGGGGTGGGGTTTGTGGGGTGTGGTTGTGGGGTGTGGTTGCAGGGTGTTGTAGTGTGTGGTTGCAGGCTCTAGTTGTAGGGTGTGGTGGTTGGGTGTGGTTGTGGGGTGTAGTGTTTAGGAGTGGTTGTGGGTGGTTGTTGTTGGGTGTGGCTGTGGGGTGTAGTTGTGGGGTGTGGTTGTAAGGTGTGGTTGTGGGGTGTGGTTGTGGGGTGTGGTTGTGGGGTGAAGTTGTAGGGTGTGGTGGGGGAGTGTGGTTGTGGTGTGATGAAGTGTGTGGTTGTGGGGTGTGGTTATGGGGTGTTGTTGTGGGGGTGTGGTTGTGGGGTGTTGTTGTATAGTGTTGTTGAATAATGTGGTTGAATAATGTGGTTGTGGGGTGTTGTTGTGGGGGTATGGTTGTGGGGTGTGGTTGTCGGGTGTGGTTGTAGATTGTGGTTGTGGGGTGTTACTGTGGGTTGTGGTGATGGGGTGTGGTTGTGGGTTGTTGTTGTGGGGTGTGGTTGTAATGTGTGGTAGTGGGGTGTGGTAAGGGTGTGGTTGTTGGGTGCGGCAGTGGGGTGTGGGTTGCAGGGTGTGGTTGAGAAAAGTGGTTGTAAAGTGTGGTTTTGGGATGTTGTTGTAGTGTGTGGTTGTGGGGTGTGGTTTTGTGGAGTAGTTTGGGGTGTGATTGTGGGGTGTGGTTGTGGGGTGTGATTGTGGGGTATGGTTGAGGAGTGTTGTTGTTGGGTGTGGTTGTGGTGTGTGGTTGTGGATTAAGGTGTTGTGGTGTGGTTGTATAGTGTGGGTGCATGGTGTGGTTGTGGGGTTTGGATGTGGGGTTTGATTGTAAGGTGTGGTTGTGGGGTGTGATTGTGGGGTGTAGTTGTGGGGTATGGTTGTTTGGTGAAGTTGTGGGGTGAAGTTGTGGGGTGTGGTTGTGGGGTGTGGTTCTAGGATGTGGTTGTGGAGTGTGTTTGTATTTTGTGGTTGTGAGGTGTGGTTGTGGAGTGTGTTTGTATTTTGTGGTTGTGAGGTGTGGTTTAGGGGTGTGGTTGTGTGGTATGATTGTAGTGAGCAGTTGTGGGGGTGTGGTTGTTGGGTGTGGTTTTGGAGTGTTGTTGTAGGGTGTGGTTGTAGCGTGTGATTGTAGGGTGTGATTGTGGGGTGTGGTTGTAGGGTGTTGTTGTGGGGTGTGGATGTGGGGTGTGGTTGTGGGGTGTGGTTGTGGGGTGTGGTTGTAGGGTGAGGTTGTGGGGTATGGTTGTTATGTGTAGTTGTAGGGTGTGATTGAGGAGTGTTATTGAAGGATCTGGTTGTGGGGTTTGGTTGTGAGGTGTGGTTGTGGGGTGTGGTTGTATAGTATGATAGTGGGGTGGGGTTTTGGGGTGTGGTTGTAGGGTGTTGTTGGATGCGGTTGTGGGGTGTGGTTGTGAGGTGTAGTTGAGAGGTGTGGTTATGGGGGTTTCTTATTGGGTGTAATTGTGGGGTGTTCTAGTGTTTGGTTGTGGGGTGTGGTTGTGGGATGTGGTTGTCGGGTGTGGTTGAAGGGTGTGGTTGTGGGGTGTGGTTGTATAATGTGGTTGAATAGTGTGGTTGTGGAGTGTGGTTGTAGGGTGTGTTTGAAGGGGTGTGGTTGTGTGGGTGTTGTTGTGGGGGTGTGGTTGTTAAGTGTTATTGTAGGGTCTAGTCGTTGGCTGTGGTTTTAGGGAGTAGTTGTGGGGTGTGGTTGTTGGGTGTGGTTGTGGGATGTGGTTGTATAGTGTGGTTGAATAGTGGGGTTGAATAATGTGATTGTGGGGTGTGGTTGTGGGGTGTGGTTGTGGGGTGTGGTTTTAGGATGTGGTTATAGGTTGTGGTTGTGGGGTGTTGTTGTTGGAGGGTGTGGTTGTGGGGTGTGGTTGTGGGGTGTGGTTGTGGGATGTGGTTGTATAGTGTGGTTGAAAAGTGTGGTTGAATAATGTGGTTATAGGTTGTGGTTGTGGGGTGTTGTTGTTGGAGGGTGTGGTTGTGGGGTGTGGTTGTGGGGTGTGGTTGTGGGGTGTGGTTGTGGGGTGTGGTTGTGGGATGTGGTTGTATAGTGTGGTTGAAAAGTGTGGTTGAATAATGTGGTTGTGGGGTGTGGTTGTGGGGTGTGGTTTTAGGATGTGGTTATAGGATGTGGTTGTGGGATGTAGTTGTAGGGTGCGGTTGTTGGGTGTGATTATTGGGTGTGGTTGTGTGGTGTGGTTTTGGAGAGTGTTTGTATAGTGTGATTGTGGGGTGTGGTTGTGGAGTGTGGTTGTGGGGAGTGGTTATCGGGTGTAGTTGTGGGAAGTGGTTGTGGGTGGTTGATGTTGGGTGTGGTTGTGGGGTGTGGTTGTAGGGAGTTGTTGTGGGGTGTGGTTGTAGGGTGTGGTTGTGGGGTGTAGTTGTAGGGTGTGGTTGTCGGGTGTGGTTGTGAGGTGTGGTTATATAGTGTAGTTGTGGGGTGTGGTTGTGGTGAGTAGTTGTGGGGTGTGGTTGTGGGGTGTGGTTGTGGGGTGTGGTTGTGGGGTGTGGTTGTGGGGTGTGTGGGTTGTAGTTGTGGGGTGTAGTTGTTAGGTGAGGTAAAGGGGTGTGTTTGAAGGGTGTGGTTGTTTGGTGTGGTTGTGGGGTGTGGTTGTGGGATGTGATTTAGGGATGTGGTTGTGGGGTGTGGTTGTGGGGAGTAGTTGTGGGGTGTGATTGTGGGGTGTGGTTTCGGGATGTTTTTGTATGTTGTGGTTGTGGTGTGTGATTGTGGGGTGTGGTTGTGGGGTGTGGTTGTAGGGTGTGATTGTGTGATGTTGTTGTGGGATGTGGTTGTGGGGTGCAGTTGGTTGGTGTGATTGTAGGGTGTGGTTGTGGAGTGTTGTTGTAGGGCCTGCTTGTGGGGTGTGGTTGTGTTGTGTGGTTGTGGGGAGTGGTTGTATAGTTTGATTGTGGGGTGTGGTTGTGGGGTGTGGTTGTGGGGTATGGTTGTGGGGTGTAGTTGTAGAATGTGGTTGTGGGGTGTGGTTGTGGAGTGTGGTTGTGGGGTGTAGTTGGAGGGTGTGGTTGTCGGGTGTGGTTGTGAGGTGTGGTTGTATAGTGTAGTTGAATAGTGTGGTTGTGGGGTGTAGTTGTGGGGTGTGGTTGTGGGGTGTGGTTGTCGGGTGTGGTTGTAGGGTTTGGTTGTTGGGTGTGGTTTTGGGGTGTGGCTGTGGGGTGTGGTTGTGGGTTGTAGTTGTGGGGTGTGGTTGTAGGGTGTGATAGTGGTGTGTGATAGTGGGGTGTGTTTGAAAAGTGTGGTTGTGGGGTGTGGCTTTGGGGTGTGGGTTGTAGGGTGTGGTTGTGAGAAGTGGTTGTGGCGTGTGGTTGTGGGATGTGGTTTTGGGATGTTGTTGTAGTGTGTGGTTGTGGGGTGTGGTTGTGTGGAGTAGTTATGGGGTGTGATTGTTGGGTGTGGTTGTAGGTTGTGGTTGTTTGGTCAGGTTGATGAGTGTTGTTACTGGGTGTAGTTGTGGGTTAAGGTGTTGTGGTCTGGTTGTATAGTGTGGTTGTATAGTGTGGCTGTGGGGTGTGGATGTTGGGTGTGGTTGTATTGTGTTGTTGTGGGGTGCGGTTGTGGGTTGTGGTTGTGGAGTGTGGTTTTGGGGTGTGGTTGTGGGAGTTGTTGTTTGGTGTGGTTGTGGGGTGTGGTTGTGAGGCTCAAGAGAGATATTTCCGACATTTGAAATATTTTGAAAACTGCAGGGGGGTTTGGGCAAAATATGACATATCATTGTTTTCAGTAATTGGCATATTTTCGATATAAAAAGTCGTAATTTGAAACGGCAAAAAGGTATAGAGAGCCAGAATTCGGCTCAAAAATGAGGCTCAGGAGTGATATTTCCGACATACGAAATATTTTGAAAATTGCAGGGAGTTTGGGGAAAAATGTGACGCATCGCCGTTTTCAGTAACTGGCATATATTTGGTACAAAACTTCTTAATTTGAAACTGCAAATAGGTATAGAGAGCCAGAATTCGACTCAAAAATGAGGCTCAGGAGTGATATTTCCGACATTTGAAATATTTTGAAAACTGCAGGGGGTTTGGGTAAAATATGACCCATCGCAGTTTTCAGTAATTGGCATATTTTCGGTATAATAATTCATAATTTGAAACTGCAAATAGGTGCAGAGAGCCAGAATTCGGCTCAAAAATGACGATCAGCGTCAAATTTCCGACAGTTTAAATATTTTGAAAACTGCAATAGGGTTTGGGCAATATATGACCCATGGCCGTTTTAACTAATTGGCATATTTTGGGTATAAAAGTCGTAATTTGAAACTGCAAATAAGTGCAGAGAGCCAGAATTCGGCTCAAAAGTGACGCTCAGGTGTCAAATTTCCGATATTTTAGATATTTTGAAAACTGCAGTAGGGTTTGGGTAAAATATTACCCATCCCTGTTTTCAGTAATTGGCATATTTTAGGTATAAAAAGTAGGAATTTGAAAATGAAAAATGGTGCAAAAAAACAGAATTTAGCCAAAAACTATCGCTCAGGAGTCAAATTTCCGACATTTCAGATATTTTGAAAACTGCACAGGGGTTTGGGCAAAATATGACCAATCGTAATAGGTATATTTTCGGTACAAAAAAGGTCGTAATTTGAAACAGCAAATAGGTGCAAAGAGCCAGAATTCGGCTCTTTGTGTCGTGAAATTTATGTCGTAAATTTGACATCTGAGCGTCATTTTGAGCCGAATTCTCGCTCTCTGCTCCTAATTGCAGTTTCAAATTACGACTTCTTATACTGAAAAAATGCCAAACACTGAAAACGGCAATGGGTCATATTTCGTCCAAATACCCCTGCAATTTTCAAAATATCTAAATTGTCGTAAATTTGACTCATGAGCGACATTTTTCAGCCGAATTCTGGCTCTCTACACCTATTCGCAGCTTCAAATTGCGATTTTTTTTACCGAAAATATGCCAATTACTTAAAACGGCGATGGGTCATATTTTGCCCAAACCCCCCTGCAGTTTGCCAAATATCTGAAATGTCGGGAAATTTGACTCCTGAGCGTCATTCCTGATCCGCATTCTGGCTCTCTGCACCTAATTGCAATTTCATATTACGACTTTTTATACGAAAAATATATCAATTACTGAAATCGGCGAATTGATCATATTTGGCCCAAACCCCGTGCAGTTTTCCAAATATTTAAAATGTCAGAATTTTTACTCCTGAGCGTCATTTTTGAGCCGAATTCTGGTTCTCTGCACCTATTTGCAGTTTCAAATTACGACTTTTTATACCGAGAATATGCCAATTACGGAAAACGGTGATGGGTCATATTTTGCCCCCCCCCCCCGCAGTTTGGAAAATATCTGAAATGTCGGAAAATATTACTCCTGAGCGTTATTCTTGAGCCGCATTCTGGCTCTCTGCACCTATTTGCAGTTTCGAGCTAAGACTTTTTATACCGAAAATAGGCTAATAACTGAAAACGGCGATGGGTCATATTTTGCTCAAACCCTGCAGTTTTCAAAATATCTAAAATATAGTAAATTTTACACCTGAGTGTCATTTATGAGCCGGATTCTGGCTCTCTGCCCTTATTTGCAGTTTCAAATTACGACTTTTTATACCGAAAATATGCGAATTACTGAAAACGGCGATGGGTCATATTTTGCCCAAACATCCCATGCAGTTTTCAAAATATCTAAAATATCGGAAATTTGACTCCTGAGGGTCAGTTTTGAGCCGAATTCTCGTTCTCTGCACATGTTTGCAGTTTGAAATTACGACCTTTTTATACAGAAAATTTTGCAATTACTGAAAACGGCGATGGGTCATATTTTTCCAAAACTCCCTTGCAGTTCTTAAAATAATTAAAATGTCGGAAATTTGACTCCTGAGCCTCATTTTAAGCTGAATTCTGGCTCTCTGCACATGTTTGCAGTTTCAAATTACGACTTTTTATACAAAAAAATATGCCAATTACTGTAAAGAGCGATGGGTCATATTTTGCCCAAATCCCCCTACAGTTTTCAAAATATCTAAAATGTCGAAAATCTGACTCCTGAGCGTGATTTGTGAGCCGAATTCTGGCTCTCTGCATCTATTTGCAGTTTCAAATTTCGACGTTTTTGTACCGAAAATTTGCCAAATACTGAAAACGGCGATGGGTCATATTTTGCCCAAACCCCCCAGCTGTTTTCAAAATATCTGAAAGGTGAGAAATTTGACTCCTGAGTGTCATTTTTGAGCCGAATTCTGGCTCTCTACTCCAATTTGCAGCTTCAAAATACGACTTTTTATACTGAAATTAAGCAAATTACTGAAAACGGCGATGGGGCATATTTTGCCCAACCCCCTTACAGTTTTCAAAATATATAAAATGTCGGAAATTTGACTACTGAGCGTCATTTTAGAGCCAAATTCTGGCTCTCTGTACCTATTTGCAGTTTCAAATTACGACTTTTTATACCGAGAATATGCCAATTACGGAAAACGGTGATGGGTCATATTTTGCCTCCCCCCCCCCCCTGCAGTTTGGAAAATATCTGAAATGTCGGAAAATTTTACTCCTGAGCGTTATTCTTGAGCCGCATTCTGGCTCTCTGCACCTATTTGCAGTTTCAAATAATGACTTTTTATACCGAAAATAAGCCAAGTACTGAAAACGGCGATGGGTCATATTTTGCCCAAACCCCCCAGCAGTTTGCAAAATATCTGAAATGTCGGAAAATTTGACTCCTGGGCGTCATTCTTGAGCCGATTCTGGCTCTCTGCACCTAATTGCAATTTCATACCACGACTTTTTATACGAAAAATATGCCAATTACTGAAATCGGCGAATTGATCATATTTGGCCCAAACCCCGTGCAGTTTTAAAATATCTGAAATGTCGGAAATTTGACTCCTGAGCGTCATTTTTGAGCCGAATTCTGGCTCTCTTCACTTCTTTGCAGTTTTAAATTACGACCTTTTATACCGAAAATATGCATATTAGTGAAAACGGCGATGGGGGTCATATTTTGTCTAAACCCCCCTGCAGTTTTCAAAATATCTGAAATGACGGAAATTTGACTCCTGAGCGCCATTTTTGAGTCGAATTCTGGTTCTCTGTACCTATTGGCAGTTTCAAATTACGATTTTTTTATACAGAAAATATTCGAATTTCTGAAAACGGCGATAGGTCAAATTTTGCCCAAACATCCCATGCAGTTTTCAAAATATCTCAAATATAGGAAATTTGACTTCTGAGCGTCATTTTTGAGCCGAATTCTGCCTCTCTGCACCTATTTGCTTTTCCAAATTTCGACCTTTTTGTACCGAAAATTTGCCATGTACTGAAAACGGCGATGGGTCACATTTTGTCCAAACCCCCAGCAGTTTTTAAAATATCTGAAATGTGGGAAATTTGACTCCTGAGCGTCGTTTTTTAGCCGAAATTTGGCTCTCGACACCTATTTGCAGTTTCAAATTAGGACTTTTTATACCGAAAATATGCTAATTACTGAAAACGGCGCTGGGTCATATTTTGCTCAAACCCTACAGTTTTCAAAATATCTAAAATATCGGAAATTTTACACCTGAGTGTCATTTTTGAGCCGATTTCTGGCACTCTACACCTATTTACAGTTTCAAATTACGACTTTTTATACCGAAAATAAGCCAATTATTGAAAACGGCGATGGGGTCATATTTTGCCCAACCTCCCTGCAGTTTGCAAAATATCTGAAATGTCGGAAATTTTACTCCTGAGTGTCATTTTGAGCCAAATTCTGGCTCTCTGCACCTATTTGCAGTTGGAAATTTCAACCTTTTTATACAGAAATATTGCAATTACTGAAAACGGCGATGGGTCATATTTTCCCCAAACCCCACTGCAGTTTTTAAAATAATTAAAATGTCGGAAATTTGACTCCTGAGTGTCATTTTTGAGCCAAATTCTGGCTCTCTGCACCTATTTGCAGTTGGAAATTACGACCTTTTTATACAGAAATATTGCAATTACTGAAAACAGCGATGGGTCATATTTTTCCCAAACCCCCTTGTAGTTTTCAAAATAATTAAAATGTCGAAAATTTGACTCCTGAGCGTCATTTTTAAGCTGAATTCTGGCTCTCTGCACCTGTTTGCAGTTTCAAATTACGATTTTTTTTTTTTAAATATACCAATTACTGAAAACGGCGAGGGGTCACATTTTGCACAAATCCACATGCAATTTTCAAAATATCTAAAAAGTCGAAAATTTGACTTTTGAGCGTCATTTTGAACCGAATTCTGGCTCTCTGCATCTATTTGCAGTTTCAAATTTCGACATTTTTGTACCGAAAATATGCCAGTTACTTAAAACGGCGATGGGTCATATTTTGCCCAAACCCCCCTGCAGTTTGCAAAATATCTGAAATGTCGGAAAATTTGACTCCTGAGCGTCATTCATGATCTGCATTCTGGCTCTCTGCACCTAATTGCAGTTTCATATAACGACCTTTTTTACGAAAAATATGTCAATTACTGAAATCGGCGAATTGATCATATTTGGCAAGAACCCCCCTGCAGTTTTCAAAATATCTGAAATGTCGGAAATTTGACTCCTGAGCGTCATTTTTGAGCCGAATTCTGGCTCTCTGCACCTATCTGCAGTTTCAAATTATGACTTTTTATACCGAAAATATGCTAATTACTGAATCGGCAATGGGACATATTTTGCCCAAACCCCCCTGCAGTTTTCTAAATAACTGAAATGTCGGAAATTTGACTCCTGAGCGTTATTTTTGAGCCGAATTATGGCTCTCTGCACCTATTTGCAGTTTCAAATTTTGCCTTTTTATCCCAAAATAAGCCAATTACTGAAAACGGTGAAGGGTCATATTTTGCCCAAACCCCCTAGCAGTTTTCCAAATATCTAAAATGTGGGAAATTTTACTTCTGAGCGTCATTTTTTAGCCGAATTCTGGCTCTTTACACCTATTTGCAGTTTCAAATTGCAAATTTTTGTACCGAAAATATGTCAATTACTTAAATCGGCGATGGGTCATATTTTGCCCAAACCCCCCGTCAATTTTCAAAATATCTAAAATGTCGGAAAATTTGACTCCTGAGCGTCATTCTTGAGCCGCATTCTGGCTCTCTGCACCTAATTGCTGTTTCAAATTACGACTTTTTATACGAAAATATGCCAATTACCGAAATTGACGAATTGATCATATTTTGCCCAAACCCCTGCAATTTTCAAAATATCCGAAATGTCGGAAATTTGACTCCTGAGCGTCGTTTATGAGCCGAGTTCTGGCTCTCTGCAATTATTTACAGTTACAAATTATGATTTTTATATACCGAAAATATGCCAATTACTGAAGAGGGCGATGGGTCATATTTTTGCTCCAACACCCCCCGCCCCCCCAGCTGCGTGGAGTACTTTCTCGCCTGTTTGTGCTGCAGATTGTGCAAGGTATTGAGGAGTGCCTTTTTGGCTAGGTTATTACTGCAATGACAAGATTAGTAAGGGGTTCAAGGTCAATCACCAGCAGGGATGAGGAGGACAGATTTATAGACAAATTAATAGGGAAATTTGTAGAGAGAAGGAGCGATTGGATGGAGGATCTAATCCAAGGGATTAAAAGTGAGTTATTTCAGCAAATACAGGATGCGGTAGAGAGGCAGAAACAAGAACTTATGCTCTATGTTCAGGAAGAGATTAGGAAGGGAAGAGAGGACTGGGAGAGGGAATGTGCTCAGATTACAAATGAATTGGGAAGGATTAACAGCATGGCTAAGGACAGAGGATTAGTGGGGGATGGGTTAGTGACTGCGGTTGGGATGGAGAATTCCCAGGGGACAGGCTACCAGCATGACAATGAATTACTGAGGAGACGGTCTATTATAATACATGGATTATTTGAATCTGTAGCACCAACAAGACAAGAGAGAATAGAGATGGAAAAATATGAATTGCTTGAGATATTGAGGTGTATTGGAGCAGGAATGGCAGAACACGAGGTGGATATCAGCCGCCGGGTTGGACCTTACAATTGTACAAAGAATAGACCTGTTCTGGTGCAATTCTCCAATGAGGGGGCTGTGGAGTACATAATGAGGAACAAGCATTTACTCAGAGGAAGTGAAACCCATTACAATGTGTTTATAGAGAGGATTATGACGAAAGATGAGCAAATAGCCCACAAGAATAGGTGGCATGCACGACACCGAACTAGCCTCTCAGGTAGTCTCACCTCCCAGGTCACATCCCAGGTCACCTCCCAGGTCACCTCCCAGGTCGCATCCTCCCCAACTCAGCCCTCCTATACCTCCCCCCTGCCTCAGCCCCCCCAAAACCCCCCTGCTTCATGCCCCCCAAAACCCCCTGTCCCTTCCACATTTGCACCTCCCCAATGATTCCCCTGCCCCTGCTACATCACACCTGTGAACGACCCCAGTGGGTCAAGCCATGCCCTCCCCAAACCCACCTTCCCATCTCCCCTCCCCTACTACCCCTTCCTACTCCCCTGCCCCTTCTACCTCATTGCCTTCAATTCCATCTGCTCCATCCCAGCTTCCACTGCACCCCTCTTACACTCACCCCCAAACCCCTCCCAACCCTCACCCCTCCTATGCACCTCCAGCCCACATTTAACCCCCGCACCTTGTGACCCCCTAACACCTTCCCCCATCTCCCTCTTCCCCTCTTCTACCCAAAAACCCCCACCTACCCCCAATTCCCCCCTAACTAATACACCCTCTCTTCCACTCCCAGCACCCATGCTCCATTCTCCTCTCAGCCCTCTGCCTGCAATATCCCTCTCCCCCCCCAACCTCTCAACCTCTATCTGACTCTCAGTCTCACTCTATTTCTCAACCCCCCCTATGCCTTTCAGACCCCTAACTTTCAGACCCATTATGCCCTTCCTACCCCCCTAGATGCCCAGACCCCATTCGCCTACCAGGCACTCCCAGGCACCTCCCTAGCACCCCCCCATTCACCCCCACAGCCCCCACTCGCCCCCCAGACACCCCCCAGTTCCCCCCAGACCTCCGGTGAAAGGGGGGAACTCCCGAGTTTCCACGAAGAGTCTCAAGGTTTGGTACACCAATGCTGATGGGGTAGCCAATAAAGCAGAAGAGATAAAAGAAAGAGTTAGTGAGGCAGACCCAGACATAGTGGCAATAGTGGAAACTAAAATAAATGGCATGATCTCAGATGCAATCTTTCCAGAGGGGTACCAGGTGATAAGAAAAGAAAGGACACAGAGACAGGGAGGAGGAGTGGCACTCCTAATAAAGCGGAAATGGAAGTTTGATGAGCTGAAAAATCCAGGTACCAATGAATGCACGAGCTTCATACATGGAACTCTGACAGTGGATGGGAAGAAGATTGTAATCTTGATACTCTACAATCCCCCACCAAACAGTAGAAGGCCCAGGCAGGAGTACGAGGACAGCAACAAGACATGTATAGATGAACTGCAGAGGGCAGCAACTATAGCACATAGAATGAGAGCGAAGCTGCTGGTCATGGGGGACCTAAATCACGGAGAGATAGAAATGAGGAAATGAGGAATCCCCATGGCGGGGAGGAGACCTGGAGAGCGAAGCTGGTAGACGTTATTGACAGAAATTTTCTAACACAGCATGTGAAGGAAGATACTAGGGAAAGAGGAGGGGATACGCCCAGCCTATTAGATCTCATTTTCACCCAGAATGTAGAAGACATCGAGCAGTTGGAAATTGAAATACCACTAGGAGCCAGTGACCATTGTGTCCTAGTCTTTGACTACACGATGGAGCTTAAAATTGTGACCAAAGGACAAGAGGTCCGGGAAAGGAGACTTGATCACAGAAAAGGGGACTACAGAGGGATAAGGGACTACCTGGGAGAAGTGCAGTGGGAGGAAGAACTTAGAGGAAAAACAGTGCAAGGTATGATGAACCAAGTCATATTGAAATGCAAGGAGGCTGAAGAGAGATTTATTCCAACAATAAAGGAAAAAAGCAGGAGGGAATATAATAACCCATGGTTTAATAGACAGTGTCAGGAAGCAAAGGCGAGAAGCAGGAGGGAGTGGAGGAAGTACAGAAGACAAAGGACAGAGGACAACAGGATTAGATGTAACAGAGCTAGGAATGATTACATTAACATAAGACGAGTGTCGGAAAGAAATTATGAGAATGATATTGCAGTCAAAGCGAAAAAGCAACCTAAACTACTACATAGCCATATAAGAAGGAAGATGTCGGTAAATGACCAAGTGACAAGACTGAGGAAAACAGAAGGGGCATATACAGAAAGCGACAAGGAAATCTGCGAGGTACTGAATGCAAAATTCCATGGAGTGTTCACAACCGAGTCTGAGCAGCTCCCATTGTTAGAAGCGATTACCCTAGATGTAAGACAATCAGATATAGAGGTGACAGCAGAGGAGGTAATGAAACAGTTGACAACACTGGATGCAAATAAAGCTGTTGGACCAGACAAAGTATCACCGTGGATACTTAAAGAGGCAGCGCAGGCTCTCAGCTTACCTCTGGCAATGATCTTTAATGAGTCACTTATGTCGGGAGAATTGCCCAGTTGCTGGAAGGAGGCAAATGTCGTACCGATTTTCAAGAAAGGTGATAGGGAGGAGGCACTTAACTACAGACCCGTATCACTGACAAGCATCCCCTGCAAAATACTTGAAAGAATTATTAGGCTAAGACTTGTTGAGCACCTGGAGAGCATTGGGTTTGTAAACAAGCACCAACAGCTTGCAACAGATTGGACGGCATTCTAATCCAGAGGCCGCGGGTTCGAATCCCGCGGCCTCTGGATTAGAGGCCGCAGCCTCTATCTTTTAATTCTCGTTCTAATTCTAACTTCTTCCACTCTATCTCGCGATTTATTTCTAGGGCACGCATTTTGACTGTAAGGAAGCTAATATTAAGCTCACCTGCATCACTGTCAATGTCACTGCCCTTATCTTCCTTTTCCGTGGAAGCTATTTCCTCACCTTCCTTTGTACTAGGAGGCTCGCCTTCCTGTTTCTCCTCTGCCTTCAAGTGCCGGTGAACCTTGGACAAGATCTCCACACGGGAATCACTGGCACGGATCTTGATCTCAAAGTAGGCACTCACTAGTACAAGCTCTGGTTTGCTCAGATATTTTAATCTGGCAAGACAGTCCTCTCTGTTCAGAAAAGCCTGAACATCGTCCAGATCATCGATGGTAGCTTTTTCTGCCATTGTCACAGATGGAACACTTAACTAGCAATTACCACACCGCTTTCACGTTAGCACTTAACGCACCGAGCACTGTTCTACGTCAATATGGCACTTTATCGCACCAAACACTGCACTTGCCAATATTGCACGTAATTACTTCGGGCACCACACTACGCAATATCGCACCTAATCACAGCGAACCCTTCACTCTACAATATTGCACTGAATCACTGAGCACCGCACTACTCAATATTGCGCTTAATCACTTAATCACAGCGAGCACCGCACTGCACAATATCGCACTTAGTCAGTCTGAGCACCGCACAGGACGTATAACGTCACAATCGTCACACAGGGGGAATTATATACAGGGATTATGCCACTTCACCACCCGTCAAACATACTTAAAAGGGGACGGATCCCGCTGGGGATGCCAATTATGTTACGGCCCTCTCGGGACGCAACGGGGTTCTTACTCTGATGTTGTTAGAGGAAGTTGTATCCGACCCCAAGCCAGTAGTGGCTTTCAAGGGATGTGATCCGTGACGCAAGAAACTTAAAAAGGGGAAGGGAAAGAAAGTTAAGAACTTAAGACTATAATTGTTACCATCACCAAATAAATAATATATATAAAAGGGTGCACAGGGGGAGGGGTATTAACACTGTACAGGGGAAATACACAATCGTCTTCTGCTGAAGACTCTGGATCCAGACTATCGGTGCTGAGTCCTCGGTGCTCTTGATCCTCGTGGTCTCTTGACGAATCCTTCGACCAAGCTGAGTCTACCCTGGCCACAGGTCAGCCAAAACACAGGTCCACTGGGGGCACCGCCGTGGAGGCCATCAACCACAAGTCCAGCAGGTCTGCTGGCAGGTTCTGGATCAGCCACGCTGGTCAGGCCACTCCACGAACGATACTAGGGTAGCGCCCTAGTCAGGAGCCTCGTGTGATACCACAAATCACTCTCCTGTCCTCAATACCCCAGTGGATAATCGTCTCCAGCAGTCGGTCCCGGGTAATCCTTCTACTACCACTCCACTGGATGGGTAACACCACAGTGTTCTTCCGGGAGGCGACTCACAGCTGCTACAGTAAGGCACAAGGTATGGAGACGGCTGCCTTGGGTAGACTGACTCAACTTCCATCACAGAAGTCCCAGGTCGACTCTGTAAGCAGACACATCATCAATAACAGGGACACTAAAACACCTCACTTACAGGCTCAGACACAAACGCCCACCTATCCACTCCATAGATGGCGCTGGTGTCTGAGCACCACCTCACCAGAGGTCAGCAGCGGCTGTGTTGAGCGTTGAACAGGACTGGAAACTGGCCCTCGAGGCCAGTACACGTCGTCCTCACCAGGTGTCGTCGTCCGTTTGGAGGGGGTTTCGGGAGCACAGATGGCGCGGTCGTCACTGCTCCGGGCCCGGACGCTGGATCCGGGTTCGTAACACATGGGTTCTGGACAGGGAAATCATGCCTAACAAACCTTTTAGAATTCTATGATAAAGTAACAAGGATAAGGCAGGACAGAGAAGGCTGGGCAGACTGCATATTTCTTGACTGCCAAAAGGCCTTTGATACAGTACCGCACATGAGACTGCTATACAAACTTGAGAGGCAGACAGGAGTAAGCGGAAAGGCCCTAGTATGGGTGAAGAACTACCTAACAGGAAGAAGCCAGAGGGTAATGGTAAGGGGCGAGAAGTCGGACTGGCGAACAGTAACAAGTGGAGTACCTCAAGGATCGGTGCTGGGACCAATCCTCTTTCTAATTTACGTAAATGATATGTTTACAGGAGTGAAATCATACATGTCAATGTTTGCGGATGACGCAAAATTAATGAGAAGAGTTGTGACAGACGAGGATTGTAGGATCCTCCAAGAGGACTTAAACAGGTTGTAGAGATGGTCAGGAAAATGGCTACTGGAGTTTAACACCAGTAAATGTAAAGTTATGGAAATGAGATCAGGTGATAGGAGACCAAAGGGACAGTACACAATGAAGGGGAACAGCCTACCTGTAACGATTCGAGAAAGAGACCTGGGAGTGGATGTGACACCTAATCTAACTCCTGAGGCACATATAAATAGGATAACGACACATACACACATATAACTGAGGCACATATAAATAGGATACACTGGCGAAAATTAGAACTTCATTCAGAAACCTAAATGAGGAGGCTTTTAGGGCGCTTTACACAGCCTACGTGAGACCCGTCTTAGAGTATGCCGCGCCATCATGAAGCCCCCACCTGAAGAAACACATAAAGAAACTGGAGAAGGTCCAGAGGTTTGCGACGAGGCTTGTCCCAGAGTTACGAGGGATGGGATATGAAGAGCGTCTGCAGGAACTGAACCTTACGACACTAGAGAAAAGAAGGGAGAGAGGAGATATGATAGGGACATAAAATACTCAGGGGAATTGACAAAGTGGAAATAGATGAAATGTTCACACGTAATAATAACAGAACGAGGGGACATGGGTGGAAACTGGAAACTCAGATGAGTCCCAGAGATGTTAGGAAGTTTTCTTTTAACGTGAGAGTAGTGGAAAAATGGAATGCACTTGGGGAACAGGTTGTGGAAGCAAATACTATTCATACTTTTAAAACTAGGTATGATAGGGAAATGGGACAGGAGTCATTGCTGTAAACAACCGATTGCTGGAAAGGCGGGATCCAAGAGTCAATGCTCGATCCTGCAAGCACAAATAGGTGAGTACAAATAGGTGAGTACAAATAGGTGAGTACACACCCACCCACACACACACACACACACACACACACACACACACACACACACACACACACACACACACACACACACACACACACAGCACACACACACACTCACACGCACGCACATAGGCACTCAAACAATAACATAAACGTACACATAAACAAATACAACCACTCAATCAATAACATACACGTACACAAACACACACACAAACACACACACAAACACACACACACACACAAACACACACACACACACACACACACACACACACACACACACACACACACACACACACACACACACACACACACAAACAAATGGATCACACACACACACACAACAAATTTCGAACAAATGGATGTTAGAGTTTAACCCAAGCAAATGTATTGTAATGAAGATAGGGGTAGGAAGCAGGAGACCAGATACAAGGTATCACTTGGGAGATGAAATACTTCAAGAGTCAGAGAGAGAGAAAGACCTGGGGGTTGATATCACGCCAGACCTGTCCCCTGAAGCTCATATCAAGAGGATAACATCAGCAGCATTTGCCAGGTTGGCTAACATAAGAACGGCCTTTAGAAACTTGTGTAAGGAATCTTTCAGAACATTATATACCACATATGTCAGACCAATCCTGGAGTATGCGGCTCCAGCATGGAGTCCATATCTAGTCAAGCATAAGACTAAACTGGAAAAGGTTCAAAGGTTTGCCACCAGACTAGTACCCGAGCTGAGAGGTATGAGCTACGAGGAGAGACTACGGAAATTGAACCTCACTTCGTTGGAAGACAGAAGAGTTAGGGGGGACATGATCACCACATTCAAGATTCTCAAGGGAATCGACAGGGTTGATAAAGACAGGCTATTTAACACAAGGGGCACACGCACTAGGGGACACAGGTGGAAACTGAGTGCCCAAATGAGCCACAGAGATATTAGAAAGAACTTTTTTAGTGTCAGAGTGGTTGACAAATGAAATGCATTAGGAAGTGATGTGGTGGAGGCTGACTCCATACACAGTTTCAAGTGTAGATATGATAGAGCCCGATAGGCTCAGGAACCTGTACACCTGTTGATTGACGGTTGAGAGGCGGGACCAAAGAGCCAGAGCTCAACCCCCGCAAACACAACTAGGTGAGTACTAGGTGAGTACACACACACACACACACACACACACACACACACACACACACACACACACACACACACACACACACACACGTACACACACACACACACACGTACACACGCACGCACACAGGCACTCAAACAATAACATACACGAACACATAAACACACATATGTTTACATGGGGCATGAGTTTATGAGGTATGAGTAACGAGGACAGGCTGCGTGGAATGTACCTCACGTCGGTGGAAGACAGTAGAACTCGGGGAGACATGATCACTACCTACAAAATTCTCAGAGGAATTGTCAAGGCAGATAGAGATAAAGTGTACAACACGGGTGTACTCATGTGGGATGATGGTGGTGGTGGTGGTGGTGGTGGTGGTGGTGGCACTTCAAGCAGCACGGGTGTACTCATGTGGGATGATGGTGGTGGTGGTGGTGGTGGTGGTGTAGCTGGTGGTGGTGGTGTAGCTGGTGGTGGTGGTGGTGGTAGTGGTGGTGTAGCTGGTGGTGGTGGTGTAGCTGGTGGTGGTGGTGGTGTAGCTGATGGTGGTGGTGGTGTAGCTGGTGGTGGTGGTGGTGTAGCTGGTGGTGGTGGTTGTTGTGGTGGTGTAGCTGGTGGTGGTGGTTGTTGTGGTGGTGTAGCTGGTGGTGGTGGTGGTGGTTGTTGTGGTGGTGTAGCTGGTGGTGGTGGTGGTGGTTGTTGTGGTGGTGTAGCTGGTGGTGGTGGTGGTGGTTGTTGTGGTGGTGTAGCTGGTGGTGGTGGTGGTGGTTGTTGTGGTGGTGTAGCTGTTGGTGGTGGTGTAGCTGGTGGTGGTGGTGGTGGTGGCGATGGTGGTGGTGGTGGTGGAGGTGATGGTGGTGGTGTTGGTGGCACCTCAAGCAGCACAGGTGTACTCATGTGGGATGATGGTGGTGTAGCTGGTGGTGGTGGTGGTGGTGGTGGTGGCACCTCAGGCAGCACGGGTGTACTCATGTGGGATGATGGTGGTGTAGCTGGTGGTGGTGGTGGTGGTGGTACCTCAGGCAGCACGGGTGTACTCATGCGAGATGATGGTGGTGTAGATGGCTGTGGTGGTGTTGGTGGTGGTTATGGTGGTGGTGATGGTGGTGGTGATGGTGGTGGTGATGGTGGTGGTGGTGTTGATGGTGGTGGTGGTGGTGGCACCTCAAGCAGCACTGGTGTACTCATGTGGGATGATGGTGGTGTAGCTGGTGGTGGTGGTGGTGGTGGTGGTGGTGGTGGTGGCACCTCAAGCAGCACGGGTATACTCATGTGGATGATGGTGGTGTAGCTGGTGGTGGTGGTGGTGGTTGTGGTGGTGGTGATGGTGGTGGTGGCACCTCAAGCAGCACGGGTGTACTCATGTGGGATGATGGTGGTGTAGCTGGTGGTGGTGATGGTGGTGGTGGTGGTGGTGATGGTGGTGGTGGCATCTCAAGCAGCACGGGTGTACTCATGTGGGATGATGGTGGTGTAGCTGGTGGTGGTGATGGTGGTGGTGGTGGTGGTGATGGTGGTGGTGGCACCTCAAGCAGCACGGGTGTACTCATGTGGGATGATGGTGGTGTAGCTGGTGGTGGTGATGGTGGTGGTGGTGGTGGTGGTGAACGTGTCCAACGTAGGATGACCAAGTTAATTCCCCAAATTAGAAATCTTTCATATGAAGAAAGATTAACAAAGCTTAAGTTGCATTCACTGGAAAGGCGAAGAGTTAGGGGTGACATGATAGAGGTTTACAAGTGGATGAATGGACATAACAGGGGAGATATTAATATGGTATTAAAAATATCAACACAAGACAGAACACGAAACAATGGGTATAAATTGGATAAGTTTAGATTTAGGAAAGACTTGGGTAAATACTGGTTCAGTAACAGGGTTGTTGATTTGTGGAACCAATTACCGCGTAACGTGCTGGAGGTGGGGTCCCTCGATTGTTTCAAGCACGGGTTGGACAAGTATATGAGTGGGATTGGGTGGTTATAGAATGGGAGCTGCCTCGTATGGGCCAATAGGCCTTCTGCAGTAACCTTTGTTCTTATGTTCTTATGATAGTGGTGGTGGTGGCACCTCAAGCAGCACGGGTGTACTCATGTGAGATGGTGGTGGTGTAACTGGTGGTGGTGGTGGTGGTGGTGGTGGTGGTGGTGGTGGTGGCACCTCAAGCAGCACGGGTGTACTCATGTGAGATGGTGGTGGTGTAACTGGTGGTGGTGGTTGTGGTGGTGGTGGTGGTGGTGGTGGTGGTGGCACCTCAAGCAGCACGGGTGAACTCATGTGAGATGATGGAGGTGTAGCTGGTGGTGGTGGTGGTGGTGGTGATGGTGGCACCTCAAGCAGCACGTGTGTACTCATGTCAGATGATGCTGGTGTTGTAACACCACTCTAAAGTGTACCACTACTATAATAGATACTAAACTAGTAATGTAAACACTACTTATCCTGAGTAACACTTCCCCATCGGTTGCACTTGGTAACACTGTTATGAGCTGACATATGATGGTGACAACGGAACTAAAAATACACTGCCAACAAGGAAATGCTAACACAAGGATTAAATACGCTGCCACCATCTGCCTTTGACCATCAAGATGATGGAGGTGTAGCATATCAAGCAACGAGGCAAGAAACATTGCTTGACTTGGAGAGTACTTTCTATGACTGTCATTAATTATGAAAACGGTTGTCAGCAACTATATCCGAAAGGCTAAGAGGATTCAACAATTGACACAGACGGGAAATTTAACATGAGTTCATTGAGACCAAAATTATGTCAATCACCACTTATAAATCCTACTCTAACACTGGCAAAAAGTTAAGAAATTTGGAAATGGAACAAAACCTCAGAGACCACACACATTACCGTAAGATCTCTGTCTCTCCTTCTGTCACCTCCCGATGTTCTCCACAACCTCTCTGGGCCCCGGTGTCCGGCACTCTGTCCCAACTAAGTCTCTACAGGACCTCTATATACAACTCAACAGGGGGGAGGGGGAGACTGTCTGTTGCTACCTACATCAGAATTGTTAGGGGGGGTCGGGCCACACTGTGCACAGACACTTAAACAATATTTCAATAAGCTTGTTTGACATTCACCATACACTCTTCAAGAGAGGAGTTATTAATTACGTGTGTGACTGACCTCTGACCTGGCCAAAAGGGGGAGATCCATGGATGTTTACACATAAGAATCTGGGGTCTAATTCCCTTGCAATGTTTGACCAGAGTATCATGAAATATTACATACTTGAAACTATGCTGACTAAGACTAATCCAGGAATTTTTAATCAACATACAAGATAATCCGGAGGTCATCTGGGCTGACCTCTTGGAGAAGGCTTCCCTGGGTGTGAACTCTAAGGGGGGAGGGGAGGTCCTGGGTGTTACAGCTCCCTTTCCCTGGAGTTAAGACAAACTCGGGTGTATGATAATTAAGCCCAATTTTGTCTTATCCTAACTCATCCAAAATACCACAACTAACCCTAAAAGAAAAAATAAATTGCCAGTGACATAATGAATAAAAGTAAGCTAACTAAATTAACATGATGCAAAGTACATTATACAGTTACACTCCAGTAAGAACAACACATAATTGTACAATGAAAGAAACAAAAGTACAAAAAAAAATCTTGGCAAAAGTACAAGCAATGATACCCTCACACATGATACAATTCCGATATCCTAATATGACAATAACCTATATCAATGAAAAAAAATGCAAATCCCGACTGCGCCCGAGGCAGTCCAGCAAGGCTTCCCCCGAAGGCTGGAAGACCAAAACAAAAATCGCCTTAAAACTAGCATGACATAAAAAATAAAAAAAATAAAATTCCTAATGGAACCGGAAAATTACAAGTAACTAAAAGTAATATAATGCTAAAATACAAGTAATGACACAAGGCTACATAATACAACCCTGCGTTACAATACATGACACTACAGAATACTATGAAACAATGACATATCCTGCCTGCACACTAGGCAGGCTAGCAAGTCTTCCTCAGAAGGTCTGAAGAACAAAACGTACCAAATAAAATGATCACCAACATGAAAAAAAAATATATATATAATATTCCTACTTTAACATTTAAATCTAACTAATTAAAAATAACAGGAAACATTATACCTAAGTGAGCATACCCCAAACATCTGCTGGGTACGTCATGACCCACAGCCAAACCTAAGAGTTATACGAATTATAAAACATGGTAAAAATACAACAATAGACAGAAAACACTGCAACAGAACCGTACGTTAACAGGACACTTGTGGGCCAATCCATATACCGCACAAGACAATAGTGCCAGGGTCAATCTGCATGCACCCTGCACACACTGAAAGTAAGACTACCTCTTACCACAGCAGAAACATTACTTAACATTACAACATTTTAATGAAATATAAAGGCATGTAAATATAAAAAATTATGTACCCATACACTGGTACCAAACAGGAAACCTGGACACTCATCACCAGGACAGACTTATCACATAGATACATACATGAAATAAAATAGTAATAAATTCCAAGATAAAGTTTGTGCTAGAGACCCAAGTCATCTAGCTACGAACACTGTCTAGGACCACTTTTTCTAGGCCTAGTGACTTTACATCCCCATAAATGTTACACTTTTAACCCGATTAGACAAAACTATTTGACACTGTTAATAATAGAGACATTTCTCTGATCCATCATTCGTAAATCTTGACACATCAATGTTCGTGTTGATATACGCGTTTTCTATCGTGCATCCGTTATACTCTCGCGTGGTGATCTGATGTTGGAGACCTGATGTTGGTGACCTGATGTTGGTGACGTGATGTTGGAGACCCGATGTTGGAGACCTGATGTTGGTCCAGCGTCTGCCCGTCGACGATGCCTGCATATACCCTGAGATCTTCTTGTAACAACTCTGGGGGTATGTCTGGTGACAGAGCGAGTCTACTGGTGACAGACTCCTCGTCAAGCTGCCCAACTGCTGGAAGGTGGTGGTGTGAAGAGCAGCGGCGAGTGACAGCGGCCGGGGACTTGGCCGGTCACAGGTGAACGGTGTTGGGAGAGATGTAAACAAGCACATCTCACATCCAGCTGCTTGAAGCCGACGGTTAATGATGAGTGACAGCAGCTACATAGCAGGAGTCGTGACAGCAAGGCAGAGAGTGTGACGTCAACGACGTCTTGCCAACAGAAGTAAGCAGGTGCAGGTGTTGAGTCGTGGGTGGCGTGGCGGCAGGCCAGGTGGATCCCGACTTCAGCTCTTGGGACCCATCACTGTACAGGCGCTGCTTGTGTCACATTCTACTGAGCCGGTACACATTATCGCGCATGCCCTAATGTGCCTGACCTTGAGCCGATGGTGCGAAACCTGCACCCTATTGGCGAGTCAAGCACACTCAGTAGGGAGGTGCCGTTGGAATGTGATCGCCTCGTTGCGCATCTTGGTGGAGTCAGTGATGTGGCATCCCCAAGGACGAGGGGGAACTGGTAGGTGACTGCTGCTGGCATACCCGCTTGGTGACCTCGTGCCTCCACTTCCGGTGTGCCTGCACGGTGTGTCGCAGCAGGCAGGTGGGTGCCTCTGATGATGAACTGCAAGACTGGGGCCCACCATGATACATTGACATCTGGACAGCTGTGCTCTGCTGGCAGGAACTCTGGCCTGGACAACCTCGTGTGGTGGGAGGTGTCGGCTGGGTGAATGGTGTCATTATCACCGTCCCAGGTAACCGAGTGGAGGGGTTACCGGGAGTGTTGGGAGGGGGTGGGGTGTAACGTAAACCCCTCTCCACTGTACCAGAGGGGTGACCCCTCTGGCCTCAATGTTGGTTCACGAGTAGCTGGTACCGGGGCAGAGCGGTGTGGACAAGCAGACCTGGGGAAGACAGAATAACACTCCGACTGGCGGAAGCAAGGACTCTTCCCCTGGGCTTAGGTGACAGGGTACAGCCCAAGGGTAGGTAAGGCATGTTCTCTGAATACATTCCATGACAAAATCTCAAAACAATTGCAAGTTTAAAAACTCTGATAAAAAAAAAAAACTACTAAGAGACGAAACAGCTTACTGAAACTCTCCCTGCCTCGCCCGTGACCTCGTTAACATAGGGTGACAAGGCTGACCCTGGGTACCAATGAGAGTTGACAGAAGGTCCTCCTCTCCATCCTGGACAAGCCCAGCTGGGTCAGTCAACTCAGAAGGGGAATGGGAATCGCTGAAGGCAGTTCCCGTTCCTCCCTGGCAACGTAACACTTTAATTTGTTGACATGAATAGTTGTGTCACTCTGGTCATCAAAAATTCCCCTGATCAGAAAATTAACTGGTCCAAGCTTCTTAATTACTCTATATGGTCCACGCCATCTAGGTGCTAGCTTCCTACTTTGATTGGCAGGCGCCTTTCATTTAACCTCATAACCAAGCTTCCCTCTCTAAGTGTCAACGGTTGAACCTTCTTATCATAATAGTGCGCATACCGGCTCCTCGCTGTCTTAGAAGCCTCAGCAGCAATCCTCCAAGCATTTCTCATTTTAGGGAGGATTTCTGAAGGATAATCCTCACTGTACACAACCTCGTGTCTGTTAAGCAGACCTGATGAGAAGTTACATGAGCGCCCCGTGAAAAGCAGCCGTAGTTGTGTGTTAATTGACTGATGAATGGCAGTGTTCAAGGCTAGTTGAACATAGGGGAGTTGTTCACCCCAGGTGGCAGCATCTTTCTCTGCAAGAATTGCTAGCATATCCTTAATTGTACGATTGGTTCTTTCAGTCATACCGTTTGCTTGCGGATGGTACGCAGTCGTGAGGGCTGTTGTATTTTCTAAAATTTTACAAACTTCTTTAAAAGTGTTACCAACGAACTCTTGACCTCTGTCAGATACTAATACTTTAGGTGGTCCAAACACAGTGACAAATTTACTTAAGAAAGCG
Source organism: Procambarus clarkii (assembly GCF_040958095.1). Lineage (NCBI taxonomy): Eukaryota > Metazoa > Arthropoda > Malacostraca > Decapoda > Cambaridae > Procambarus > Procambarus clarkii. The sequence goes on from NC_091199.1 coordinate 35,170,806, forward strand.
TCTGCAACAGTCTGCGCATCCTTACGAGGAAGGGCAACCAAGGTAGTGAACCGGGACAGATGGTCCACTAGCACCAACACGTAGCGATTACCAGAATGACTACTATGTAAATCAATCAAATCCGCTCCCACTCTATCTAAAGGCTCAAAAATGTCAGGGAACTCTTGTAGTGGCGCCTGTACCTTAGGGGTACCTTTTCTCCTTTGACAAATCGGACACGATCTGACAAACTTAGTGATATAAGATAACATCCTAGAAAATAGAATAAAGTTTTAGCTCTCAAATAGGTCTTAAAGACCCCAGGGTGACCCGCGATCTTAGATGCATGTGCAAGTTTCACGGCTGAGGATCTTAACACGTCGGGGATGACTAACTGGTAAACCGCACGATCTTTCATGTCGTTAACATAATATAGGACACCCTTCTGCAGGTCAAAATGCTGCAGGGGAAAGTTACCTTTCTTCATAGGGTATTTACCACCTTCCAAATATTCAATTATTTCCTTCCATCGCTGTTCTCCCATTTGAAATTCTCTCATTTTATCACTTGCAATAGTTTCAATGTTGACATTTACGTTAACTGACGCGACGTTCCTATTCAACGTGTCTGGCACAACGTGAGATGGTCCAGGCTTATAAAGGATCTGAAACGAGTGAGCTGACAACTCATGAAACCAACAGGACATCCGAGGTGTTACGGCCCTCTTGGGTCGCAACTGGGTTCTTTCTCTGATGTTAATAGAGCTTGGGTATCCGGCCCCAAGTTAGTAGTGGCTTTCAAGGGGTGTGTTCCGTAACGCAAGTAAATTAAAGGGGAAGGGAGACAAAGGCAAAAACTTAAATATATAATTATCACCGTCACCATAAATAATATATAAATTATCACACGGGGGAGGTATAAACACTATTATGTACAATATGGTCTTCCTCTGAAGACACAGGATTCTCTGCTTAACGGTGCTCAAGACGAGTAGCCCTGGTTCTCTTCTTGTGGCCTCTAGACGAATCCTTAGATTCTCCCAGCGAGTCTACCCCGGCCACAGGCCAGCCAAATCACAGTCCCACTGGGTGCACCGTCGTGGAGGCCGTCAACCACAAATCCAGCCTTTAGCTGGCAGGTTCCAATCAGCAACGCTGCGTAGGCCACTCCACGACCGATACTAGGGTTGCGAGCCCTAGGCAGGAGCCTCGTGTGACTTCACAGGTCACTCTCCTCACCACAACACCCCAGTGGTTAGTCTTCTCCACTAGTCAGCCCCGGGTACAACAATCCCTGAATCTGCCACCTCACAGGCAGGCTAACACAACAGTGTTCATCCGGGGGGTGACTCACAGTTTCAGCGGCAAATGCGTGGAGGTTCTACGGCTGCCTTGGGTAGACTGCCCCACCGTCCGATTCAGCAGTCCCAGGTCGACTCTGTAATCAGACACGTCATCAGTAATAGGGACACTCTAGAGCACCTCACTTACAGGCTTAGACACAAACGCTCACCTATCCACTCCATAGATGGCGTTGCTGTCTAAGCTCCACCTCACCAGAGGTCAGCAGCGGCTGTGTTATGAGCTGATCAGGACGGGAAACTAGCCCTTGTGGCCAGTATATCTTGTCCTCACTAGATGGCGTCGTCCATTTGGAGGGGGTTTCGGGAGCTGACCCAGAGATGGCATGGTCGTCACTGCTCCGGGCTCGGACGCTGGACTCGGGTCCGTAACACCTCCCCACCAAAAAGAATTTGGTTTGGGGTTCTACAAAGAAAATCACAAACCAAATTAGTACGCGAATACAACTCCACACGGACTCACGTACATTACGAACTGGAGTGGCGAGGATGTCCTGTCCACAGAACTGTCCGAACGGGAAACTCTGGCACAGATGAAACTTGAAGATATTAGGCAATGACCTGCCTGTTGCAACTTCCCACACCTTCACCGAGATGTCAATCTGGAGTATAATCTCACGTGTCTCGAGTAAGGATCGACATCGACGCGATTTGGGGTGAATCGACACTTCCCTGTGTCGTGACACCGATGATGGCTGGTTACAGACAGCATTTCTGGTACCGTTCCGGTAGTCCTTCAGGGAGACGGGAACCTGGAATACAGGGGTCTGATAATTTAGAGCGACAGCGACAGTGGGTAAGTCAATACTTACTGCATACTCGCTTACTAGGCCCACACCTAGTTCCAACAGAGCTGCTTGTACACCGAAGATGGCATTCGCTCTGCCACCGTCAGGTCGACCAACGTTCCATATAACGCTGCATCTAGGCTCAGCAATCACGCAGGGGGTGTCAACCTGTCGGAAACAGTCACTCATATTATCATATCTCGTACCTCCTGTATCTACCATCACCTTCCAGGTCCCTTCTTCGACTGCAACACTCACTGTGCACGTCTCCAATCCCTGGGACCTCTTCTCGATGTTCAAGGGAGCCACCATCCGTCGGGTCGTCCACTGGTCCTTACTGAGAACACATACAAGAATAAAACAAAATACCGCTAGGAAACATTTGGTCAACTGAGGGATAAGCTTCCTGAGCCTGTAATGTCCATAACCGGCTATATCCATTAGCCTGGTTTGGACCGAAGAGGGCACTAGGACCTTCACACATACCTCACATACCTCCGACGTCTGGGGAATCTCTGGCCGGTTCAATGAACGTGGTATCTTGCCATACCGCAAGTACTCAGGTGCCTTCGCTCCAGACTCTTTGGTATCCGTGGGTGCTTGTACACGAGGCCTCTCTTTTCGCTCAGTCACTTCTGCCATCGTAACCGCATGTTCCTCGTCGGGAGAAGAATCAGGAGACTCTGCTAGAATGCTGTTGATCTGTGGGTGAGAGGAAGGATTAAACATTTTATCTGATTCCGGGTCTGACTGTACCTGGACATTACCACTGCCTGCTATTACCTCAGACCTTGCTGTTCCGACTGACTCATCCGCGACCTTGGGATGATTGTTGCTCCAATCTGTCACCAAGTCGTTGGCTAGTACCATGTCAATCCCCGCTATAGGCAAGGTATCGACTACTGCCAACGCACATGTGCCGCTGAAGTAAGGCGAGTCGAGATGTACCAACACTAAGGGGGCGACATACCGCGTCCTAGGAAACCCAACCAGGATAACCTCTTGTCTCCCATATACACTCACTCCCTCGGGTAACGAGTTTCTCACGATCAGGGACTGGGCTGCTCCACTATCTCTGAGCACTACTACCGATCTACCAGTATGATCACTCGTTACATACCCGCCTGAAGTGTGTGGGGAAAACAATTTTGGTTCTTCCTGAGTAGTCGTAGACTGGCTTCCTGCTGGTAGTGTCACACAGCTCATCAACATCACCTCCCTACGAGCGCCGTTACCTCTTCTGCCTCGGCACATAGCAGCTACATGCCCTTTCTGCCCACAAGTCCAGCACACCATATTTCTCCTCGGACTCCGGTGTTTAGGACTGTTAGGACTAGTCCTTCGAGGGCTACTTGGGGGCGTCTTCTTAGCGCTTTGTGGGACGGGGGTCTCCTCTTCGTCATGACGAGGTTTGTCAAACCGGCGTGGGTAATTCATCGGGACATACTTAGCAGAAGGCCTATGCGTTAGAATGTACTCTTCAGCCATGGTGGCTGCCGCATTTAAGGTCTCCACCTGCTGCTCTTCTAAGTATGTCTTCAGGTCTCCAGACAAACAATCCTTGAAGTCCTCTAACAGTATGAGCTGCTCGAGGTCTTCTTTGGTCTCCACCTTCCGAGAGGCACACCATTCCTGGAAAAGCCGCTCCTTGATGGTGGCGAATTCAGTGAAAGTGTGCTCTGAGGTCTTTTTCAGGTTTCTGAACTTCTGCCTGTAAGCCTCAGGTACCAATTGGTACGCCATGAGCACTACCTTCTTCACCTTGTCATAATCGCCAGAGTCATCAAGGGACAACGTGGAGTAGGCGATTTGGGCCTTACCAGTCAAGACGGACTGTATCATGATGGCCCAATTCTCCTTTGGCCACTCCAAAGAGGCTGTGACTTTCTCGAAGGCCGCGAAGAACTTCGAAACTTCCTTCTCGTTGAACTTCGGGACCATTTTGATGTTCCTCACCGGATCGAAAATACTTGTTTCCATTCTTTGTCTCCGACCACCGCCTAATCTCAATACTTCTAGCTCATGTTGTCTCTCCTTTTCTTTTTCTTCTCTCTCTCGCTCTTCTCTTTCTCTTTCTCGTTCTTCTCTTTCTCGTTTCTCTTCTCTTTCTCGCTCCTCTCTTTCTCTTTCTCGTTTCTCTTCTCTTTCTCGCTCTTCTTTTCTTTCTTCTAATTCTAAACGCCTCATCTCCAATTCCTTTTCTAGTATCTCTCTTTCCATTTCTAATTTCTTATCTTGTCTCTCTCTCGCTTTCTCTTCTCTCTCTTTAGCGATTTCGAGCTTTTTCCATTCTATTTCACGGTGGATCTCTAGTTCACGCATTTTCACAGTAAGTAAACTTATATCCAGTTCACTCTCATCACTTTCGACATCACTACCCTTACCTTCCTTTTCAGTGGAAGCTATCTCCTCACCTTCCTGTATACTATGTGCCTCGCTTTCCTGTTTCTTCCCGGCCTTCAAATGCCGGTGAACCTTGGACAGGATCTCCACACGGGAATCACTGGCACGTATCTTTATCTCCAGGTAGGCACTAACTAAGACGAATTCTTGTTTCTCCAGATATTTTAATCTGGCAAGACCGTCCTCCCTGTTCAGAAAGGCCTGAACATCGTCCAGATCGTCGATGGTCGCTTTTTCTGCCATTGTCACTTAGGTGGAACACTAGCACTTAACACACCGCTTCAAGTTAGCACTTAACGCACCGATCACTGTTCTACGTCAATATTGCACTTTATCGCACCTTACACCGCACTTGCCAATATTGCACGTAATTACACCGGGCACCACACTACACAATATTGCACTTAATCACAGCTAGCGCCGCACTACACAATATTGCACTTAATCACTCCGAGCACCGCACAGGACGTATAACGTCCTAATAGTCACACACAGGGGGAATTATTTACAGGGATTGCACCACTTCACCACCCCTGTCAAACATACTTGACAAGGGGTCGGATCCCGCTGGGGATGCCAATTATGTTACGGCCCTCTTGGGTCGCAACTGGGTTCTTTCTCTGATGTTAATAGAGCTTGGGTATCCGGCCCCAAGTTAGTAGTGGCTTTCAAGGGGTGTGTTCCGTAACGCAAGTAAATTAAAGGGGAAGGGAGACAAAGGCAAAAACTTAAATATATAATTATCACCGTCATCATAAATAATATATAAATTATCACACGGGGGAGGTATAAACACTATTATGTACAATATGGTCTTCCTCTGAAGACACAGGATTCTCTTCTTAACGGTGCTCAAGACGAGTAGCCCTGGTTCTCTTCTTGTGGCCTCTAGACGAATCCTTAGATTCTCCCAGCGAGTCTACCCCGGCCACAGGCCAGCCAAATCACAGTCCCACTGGGTGCACCGTCGTGGAGGCCGTCAACCACAAATCCAGCCTTTAGCTGGCAGGTTCCAATCAGCAACGCTGCGTAGGCCACTCCACGACCGATACTAGGGTTGCGAGCCCTAGGCAGGAGCCTCGTGTGACTTCACAGGTCACTCTCCTCACCACAACACCCCAGTGGTTAGTCTTCTCCACTAGTCAGCCCCGGGTACAACAATCCCTGGATCTGCCACCTCACATTCAGGCTAACACAACAGTGTTCATCCGGGAGGGTGACTCACAGTTTCATGCGGCAAATGCGTGGAGGTTCTACGGCTGCCTTGGGTAGACTGCCCCACCGTCCGATTCAGCAGTCCCAGGTCGACTCTGTAATCAGACACGTCATCAGTAATAGGGACACTCTAGAGCACCTCACTTACAGGCTTAGACAAAAACGTCCACCTATCCACTCCATAGATGGCGTTGCTGTCTAAGCTCCACCTCACCAGAGGTCAGCAGCGGCTGTATTATGAGCTGATCAGGACGGGAAACTAGCCCTTGTGGCCAGTATATCTCGTCCTCACTAGATGGCGTCGTCCATTTGGAGGGGGTTTCGGGAGCTGACCCACAGATGGCATGGTCGTCACTGCTCCGGGTTCGGACGCTGGACTCGGGTCCGTAACACGGGGACACTTTGTTTTCGTTTTAAATATGTATGTGAGAGCTCTGTGATCTGTGAAAATAACAAAATGGCGTTGGAATAGGTAAGGCTCAAAATAACGAACACTTTCAACCACAGCAAGTGCTTCTTTGTCTGTTGCTGAGTATCTAACCTCCGGTCCCTTCACTTTTCTGCTGAAATACGCCACAGGGTGAGGATGGTTCTCTGAATCACGCTGCATTAAGCACCCTCCTATGACAATACCACTAGCGTCTGTATGCACCTCCCACTCCTTATCATTATCATGTACATTAATGACACTATGTAAAAGACACATCAAACACTTTATGTAGGGCATAAGTAAATCTGTGTATCTATGTATTTACGTATGTAGGTTAGCTTAGCATTTTAAAAGCACCGAATCACCTTCTGTGGTTGAGTGTTCAATAAACCCCTGAACTCTATGTTTATCATTTCTCTAACCCTGTCCATGGAGGACAGAAGAAAATGTATATATGCTGGTTAGCATTGTAAACGTGTGGCCACGTCTGTGGTAGAAAATAATAAAAAAAAAAAAAAAAAAAAAAACTCCTTATCAAAGTCAGGCACATCTAATACTGGGGCGGTAATTAATTGACTTTTGAGTTTAGTATAAGCCTCATCGTGTTCTAAGGTCCACATAAATTTAGCATTCTTCTTTACAAGGTCAGTTAAAGGCGCTGTTATACTAGCAAATCCCTCAATATGGCGGCGGAAGTATCCGGCTGCTCCCAGAAACCGGCGCACATCCCTTGCTGACCTAGGCCTGGGCATCTCAGCAATGGCCAATGGCGCGGCATGAGTCTGGGTCAGGGCGGATGCCATCTGTTCTCACCTGGAACCCCAGAAATTTGAATTTCTGAGATGCCAGGGTGCATTTTTTATATTTAATTTGAACCCTGCCTTGTCTAACAATGAAAGTGTCTCAGTTAAGTCCCGCAGGTGCTCATCAAACGACCTAGAGTAGATAACCACGTCATCCAAGTATGCTAATGAATGCCTACCTAGCACAGGGCTGAGGATGTAGTTAATAGCCCTCTGAAATGATGAAGGGGCTGTCTTGAGCCCAAAAGGCACGCGCTTAAACTGAAACTGGTGAACCCCATCAGAGAATGCTGTTTTCTCACAGTCCTTAACTGTAACTGGAATAGCCCAATATACTGACTTAGCATCCAGAGTGGAGAAATACTTGGCTGCCGCGAACTGATCTATAATTTCCTGAATCCGAGGTAAGGGGTACACGTCCCCCTTTGTAATTTCATTAACTTTCCGATAGTCGACACAAAACCGGTAACTACCATCCGGTTTGCGCACCAGCACCACAGGAGACAACCATGGTGAAGTACTTGGTTCTATAACTCTCTGTCTTAACATCTTCTGACACTCCTCTCTGATAGTTTTCTTAGCCTGTTCCGGGAGCCTCCACTGTCTCGTATACACGGGCTCGTGATCACCTGTTGGAATGGTGTGCTCAATTCTGTCTAACAACCCAATTTGATCGTCGTCCGTTGCAAATAATTTGGGGAACATCCGCAAAACTTCCCGCACCCGTTTCCGCTCTAACTGTGGAATGTGCTGTAAATCTAGAGCTGATATTAATTTAGGCAAATTGTTGGTATCGCCAGGTGGCGTGAGCACCGTTGTGCTGTGCTTCGCAGTCTTACTAGTGTCTCTAACATTAAGAGCGCCACATTGCTTAGTGTCTGTAATAGTTTCCGATGGATCTGCTTGAAAGATCGATGTCTCCTCTAAGATAATACCCTGAGACACTCGATCACCCACTCTGAAGCGGTAGGTCTTGTGCGAGAGATTGACTACAGGTATGAGGGCACCTTTATGCAGGACAACAATTAAGTGGTGGGGAAGTAATAGTTTATCAAACCTGCCAGCCACCAGAAGGGTAGTACCAGGCTGGATATGACGACCCACGGCCACCCTAAGGAACCTAAATGATCGTGGTGGGGAAGTCTGCTTGTCAAAAGCATGTAAAATGCACGAGTTCTTATTATTGTCTGGAGGAGACTGAAAAAAAAGTTTCGCTTAATTGGCATGATGTTTCTGCTTCCGCTGGATGGAAGCTACAACCGGTGGATGGTCAGTCAATGTCACCGGATAGGATACAGTTCCTAATTTCAACCGGCAATGTCTCGCCCCTTTCTCAGCAGACAGAGAATATGAGAACCTGTGTAAGAAATCCATACCAATCAAGACATCACCCGGATAAGCAAGATTCTGAACCACTGTACAGGTATGAGGGTACGACCCATCATGACCTATTTCAAAATTAATTGTGGCCTGACCCAAGATGTCAATTTGTCCCCCATTAACTGCTGTGAGCTGCTTACTACTACATTTAAGCCGTGCATGTTTGAATTTGCAACTCAAAATGAGCGTTGCTTGGCTACCTGTGTCCATGAAAGCAATCAAACTCACACCGTCAACCTGGACCTCAAAAGTAGGGCGACCATCCTTAAAGTAATCTGGTGACGGAACTTCCTTAAGCCGAACACTCGTACACGCTTTCCTAAAATGACCTTTTCCATGACAGGTCCAACATTTCTCCTTACTAATACTACTTAATGTATAAGAAATCTTACCACAAGTATAAACTACCCCCGGGGAAGTAACACTAGGGTTGGGGTGGGTGGGGGAAGCAGGGTGGGGGTGGAGAATGTTGGAGGGGGAGGATATGACAGGAGGTATGAGGGAGGCGGGAAGGGCTGGTGGGGGGTTTAGGGACTGGGCGCAGGGCGGGGAGGATGGAAGTGGAGGGAGAGTGGAGGGCGTGTGGATGAGTGACACCGACTCGGGGTGTGGCGGGAGGTCGCAGGGCGGGAGGGGTGGAAACTGAGGGGAAGGATTGTGAGGGTGGACGGGTGGAGTGGGACAATGCTGAGAGGGGAGGGGCTGAACAAGCAAGGTGCGGGTGGAGTGACCTTGAGTGGGGATAGTGGGGACGGATGGAAGGAAGTGGAGCAGGGTGGGTGGAGGGAACATGGGCGGGTAGGGTGGGTGGGAACTGGGTGGGGTAGGTGTAGGGAACTTGGGGCGGGAACTGAGAGGGAATAGAGGGGGATTGCAACCCTATTGAGAACCCCCTCCATTCTGATAACATCTGAGTGGACATATAAAATCAAACAAATTACCAGTAAAGATAGAATTCCACAAAATAACACAATATCTGTAACTTTGTCACCGAGCGTCATATTAACTTGAAATTTTAACCCTATGTCCTATGTAACGAATGAACATTAAAAAGTAAATCAGAACAAACGCACACTCGCTGTAAACACAATATACATCGCGCAGAGCGTCTGCAGAAAGAGGTGAGGACATAAGACAGTACCCTTCTTGAGTGGACGAGAGTTATGACCACGCGCCCAAGATGAAACAGGTGCTGATAACTTAGTATAAACAATCTCCCAGATCTTCGCATGAGAAACACATGTACACATATGTGCACACACGAGGCGGCCAGGTGCACATCCAACCTTATCGACACTGAAATCCCTTATACTTATGAAAAGAATCAGAGTAAAATAATGAAAACAAAAAGTTATAATAAAATTAATTATGAATTCCCTTAACTAATTGTAAGACTACTCTCGTGGTGATTAAAACTACGATTGTTCCTCGGTAAGCTACGCCTGCTAACTACGTCTGACCCGCCCTTGGGGAAAAACATCCAACACTAGCAGCCGTCCTCCCTAAGACACAATTCACGACTAGAATGTTAGAGGTCAGCCTCGCTGCCAACATGACCCCCTCTATGATGATAACTCAGCTACACTCTAGGTGACGGAGCACCGTCTGCGGCCTTATCTTAAGATCTAGAACTCGAGGCAACTCCATGTACCTCAGAAATGTATCAGTAAGCGTCCTTCACTGATAATTTCCCAGACAACCTGCCGAACAGATTGCTGTACAACCTATAACTGGGTTGTACACCCCTGGAAGCTATAAAGAGAAACGAGAACTAATTTCTGTCCATAGATTTCAGAACGAAGTGCATACCCCAAACTTTCATCTAGTTTCCGTATGTCGCACTAATCATAACACTTAAAATACGTGTGGCTCCGAGCAACGAAATCGGGAGCCCGCCTAAACAAACAAACAACGACGTGGCCAACTGAGCAGCCAGAGCGCAGGACTCCAATAAAGTGTGAACACACCCACAATTTATCTGGCCACCACTAGCACCATTTGTAACACCACTCTAAAGTGTACCACTACTATAATGGATACTAAACTAATAATGTAAACACTACTTATCCTGAGTAACACTTCCCCATCGGTTGCACTTGGTAACACTGTTATGAGCTGACATATGATGGTGACAACGGAACTAAAAATACACTGCCAACAAGGAAATGCTAACACAAGGATTAAATACACTGCCATTATCTGTCTTTGACCATTGAGACTATATCAAGCAACGAGGAAACATTGCTTGACTTGGAGAGTACTTTCTATGACTGTCATTAATTATGAAAACGGTTGTCAGCCACTATATCCAAAAGGCTAAGAGGATTCAACAATTGACACAGACGGGAAATTTAACATGAGTTTATTGAGACCAAAATTATGTCAATCACCACTTATAAATCCTACTCTAACACTGGCAAAAAGTTAAGAAATTTGGACATGGAACAAAACCTCAGAGACCACACACATTACCTTAAGACCTCTGTCTCTCCTTCTGTCACCTCCCGATGTTCTCCACAACCTCTCTGGGCCCCGGTGTCCGGCACTCTGTCCCAACTAAGTCTCTACAGGACCTCTATATACAACTCAACAGGGGGGAGGGGGAGACTGTCTGTTGCTACCTACATCAGAATTGCTAGGGGGGGGTCGGGCCACATGTGCACAAGAACTTAAACAATATTTCAATAAGCTTGTTTGACATTCACCATACACTCTTCAAGAGAGGAGTTATTAATTACGCGTGTGACTGACCTCTGACCTGGCCAAAAGGGGGAGATCCATGGATGTTTACACATAAGAATCTGGGGTCTAATTCCCTTGTTTGACCAGAGTATCATGATATATTACATACATGAAACTATGCTGACTAAGACTAACCCAGGAATTTTTAATCAACATACAAGATAATCCGGAGGTCATCTGGGCTGACCTCTAGGAGAAGGCTTCCCTAGTTGTGAACTCTAAGGGGGGGGGGAGGTCATGGGTGTTACAGTGTAGTTGGTGGTGGTGGTGGTAGCACCTCAAGCAGCACGGGTGTACTCATGTGAGATGATGGTGGTGTAGCTGGTGGTGGTGGTGGTGGTGGTGGTGGTGGTGGTGATGGTGGTGGTGGTGGTGGTAGTGGCACCTCAAGCAGCACGGGTGTACTCATGTGGGATGATGGTGGTTTAGCTGGTGGTGGTGGTGTAGCTGGTGGTGGTGGTGGTGGTGGTGGTGGTACCTCCAGCAGCACGGGTGTACTCATGTGGGATTATGGTGGTTTAGCTGGTGGTGGTGGTGGTGGTGGTGGCACCTCAAGCAACACGTGTGTACTCATTTGAGATGATGGTGGTGTAGCTGGTGGTGGTGGTGGTGATGGTGGTGGTGATGGTGGTGGTGATGGTGGTGGTGGTGGTGGTGGTGGCACCTCAAGGAGCACGGGTGTACTCATGTGGGATGATGGTGGTGTAGCTGGTGGTGGTGGTGGTGATGGTGGTGTAGCTGGTGGTGGTGGTGGTGGTGGTGGTGGCACCTCAAGCAGCACGGATGCACTCATGTGAGATGATGGTGGTGGTGATGGTGGTGGTGGTGGTGGTGGTGGTGGTGGCACCTCAAGCAGCACGTGTGTACTAAGACATTTATTTCTTACAAATTTATCTAAGATTATTACTGATTTCCATATAATTCATATAGGATCTTTACAGTGAATAATGTATTGCCAGAAATTATGATTTGGTAATTAATGTGTTTGCTCTTACTGTAGCTCAATAATTCATAATCTTTAATATTCATAATTTGAGGTATCATATCTTTGAATCTATTTTAGTTTAGATTTACTATGTTACTAAGTAAACAATGAACTAGTGACGAACCACACTGGTTCCTAGATATATATGAACTTCTAGAAATACCCCCCCCCCCAGTGTTGATATTTGAGGCTTTGAATTTAATTAATTAATAATACAGCATATTCATTATTTTCAAGTAATTATTCATTTAATTATTATCCATAGACACTGGTTCTCTAGTGTCAATGTGATAATCACTATTATTCGTTTTCCCTCTTTTCTCAAAAGTGGTGGTCCTTCGATTTATTTAAATACAATTATCAAATAATTGAATATATGAGTTCAAGCCCCAGAAATCCAACACTGCCACCCCTG